>NW_022162316.1:0-6471 GCF_008728515.1 Papio anubis | reverse complement strand
CCCCAGCAAGACAGAGGCCCTGCCCGTATCCCATCCTCCTTGTCCCCGAGGGGAATCAGCCTGCAGGGAGCTGACTGGGGGCCTGGCGGAAGCTGCCTGTTTGTGTTCGAGCTGCAGCCTTTTCTCAGAGCGGCCTCCAGGTGCTGGGCAAAGGCCACTCAGGTCCAATCAGGGATGAGACGGTAGTTTCTGCCCGCAGGTGCTGAGGAGGTAACAGGTCATTCCTGGGACCTGGCACCCCAAGGCTGGCACCACCTCACCCATGCAGGCCCTCCCTGTAGTGGGGGGGAAGGCTTTTCTCCTAAGGAGGAGGTGATCTCTGGTATCAAGCTTTGCTCATCTCACCCACACAGTGTTCGAGGGGAGAGCCCCTCGCTGCCCTCTCCTCCCCGCCCTTCCCTGCCCTGGGCACAGTGCCTCTGGGGCAGCAGTCTCTGCCTGTCTCTGTGAAGCGTCTGCATCTTCTGCAGGGCAGGAACCGAGCTCTGTGCCTCATGCCATCCTCACCCACACCCAGAGTGTGTTGGGGCTCCATGGATGCCCCCATGGAATGGTGGGGAGGAATTTCCTCTCTCAGCCACATTCCTGCAAAACTCCTTTATTTATGTCCAGCTGGCTGCTGTCTGAGTTGACAGTGATGACAGACAGAAGACGCACATGTACACGTGTGCCCGTGCAAGACCTCAACACACATGTGTGAAGAGACACATGTACACGTGTGCACAGACACTACACCCGTGCCGGCACCTGCACATGCACACACAGAGACACCTGTGCACACACACCACACCTCATACATGCACACACCCAGACACGTGTACACGCACATGCACACACAGAGACAGCCGTGCACACACACCACACATCATACATGCACACAGAGACACTTGGGTACACACACATGCACACACATGTGCACATGCAGGTGCAGAGGAACACACAGTATGTGCACGGATGCAAGACACGCACACACACAGGAGCACTCTCCTTCCTTCTGTTATGCGCACCCAGCCTCCTGGACCTGCCTTCCTGGGTCCAGATTCCCTCCCAGATGTCGTCTGTCGGCCAGCCTCAGTGAGGGCCCTGAACCACAGGTGCCCTTTTACCTAAATCCCGCTATTCCCAAGAGAATTCCTTTCCCGCCATGGAGTGGGGGCTGTCGCCACTGTGACATCCTCGTCCAGTCCTTCCCCTGTCCTAATGGCAACGTCCCTGCAGGTGACCGACTTCAAGCACCAGCCTCTCCTTGTCCACCTGACCAGGCGCCACCCTCTCCATGGGCCAGGAAACATCCTCTCCAGTGCCATCAACTGCCCCACCTCGTGCCTTGCTTCTGAGAACAATGGAGCCACCAGCCACCTGCGTCCCCACCTGCCTCCTGCCCAGGACTGTCCCCATCACGAAGGTTTACCGGGACTATAGGGACCATGAGCACCGTGAGGGAGGCTGCGGCCCTGGTCAACACCAGGCTCAGTGCCCACAGCCTGTGACCTGGGCTGGTGGGCATCCCCTTCTCAGGACCTCAGTTTTCTGACCTGTGGGAAGGAGAGTCCCCAGACCGAAAGAGAAAGAAGCCGCCGAGGTCGGTGCAGAGCGGGTTCTCGCTACACAGAAGGGCTCATTGCTCTGCGTTCTCTCCTCTGCAAAGGTGCCCGTGCCCATTTCTCCACCACTGTCCTGCTTCCCCCAGTTGCAGGGCAGACGTGACCCCACGAGATGGCCATTCTGTGGGCTGGGTGCTCACCCTCACAGCCCACCACACAGGCTCAGAATGGATGTGCTTTCGGGTCCTGCCTCTTTCACCTCCCCACCACACCCAGGCTGCCCACCCTGCTCCCAGCTCCCAGGTTGCCCCTCACAGCAAGAACACGCCACATTTGTGCCCACGATGTTGTCTGTAGGCCACCCAGGGCTCGAGGCTCATCCTGTGGGGATGTAGGCTATCCACCTGCTGTAGCTTCTCTACGTCTTCCGGAAGCATCACACACACCATGCGTGGTCCTCCCAAGTGGTACCTGTGGGGCCAAGCACAAGGCCCTGCTGGACGGGGTCATGTCCCCCCTGGCCCCACTCTGCAGTTCCAATCCAAAGTGTCTCCTGTCCACCCTCCTGGCTCCTGGATTAGCGGCTTCACAGCTGAAGCCCTCCTGCTGGCTCCTCGGAACCTCTCAACTTTAGTGCCTCTGAGTCCTGCCCTCTCTGCAGCGAGCTGGGGTTTGCTCTGCACCATCCCCTGCACTGGCAGAACCACAGACCAGCACGTGCAGCACTCCCTCCCCATCCTCCAAAGGATGCAGAGTGCTGGGGCCTGCTGGGAACAGCAGTACTGTGTGCCCGGCAGGGTCCTGGGCAGCAGGGACAGGGCTCTGGGTGTTCCCAGCGAGGGCCAGGGAGGGCTTTACCTGAAAATGGGCCCCAGTTCCTGGAAGGTCTGGTGCACCTCCAGGTGCAGGTGCTCATAACCCTGCTCCCTCCAGATCTGCAGCAGCCTCAGCCACCTGTTGCCTGGACGCTGGGGTATGGCTTCAAAGGGCAGCACCGTACTAGGGGCCCGGGCGGCTCTGGTGCTTAGTGCCTGTGCCCTTTGCAGGGACAGCCAGGGTGCTGCCATGCACACCTCTGCCTTTGCCCTGAGTGCCATTCCAATGCTCCCTCCACCCTGTTCAGCCCAAATCCTTTTATCTCACCCAGGAACCTGCCCTGGAAACAGATCACGTCATGGGAGAACTGGCTCTGGACCTGCCTGAAACTCTCAGAGCGAAGGTCAAGGCTGGAGGCCCCCAGCCAAAGGTAGATGAAGGAGAAGTCAGGTGCCTAATCCACTATTGCTGCAAGTCCTGCTGGTCTGAGGATGCTGAGAAGATGCGTGGGGTCTGGACGGGGGTCCATGCAGGTGGCAGGTGGTGGGACGTGCCCTCTCCTTTCTCCAGGACTGAAAGGAGCAAAATGGATGGGGACTTTATCTTATCGTGAGATGAGAGGGGGCCTTGGATTCTTTTAATAGACTTTATTTTTATACCACAGATTTAGTTCATTGCAAACTTGATCCAAAACTGCAGAAAATTTCCATGTAGCCCCTGCCCTGACACAGGCACATCCTGCACCACGAGAGCACGCTGGTTCCATGTGAGGAATCTGGATACGCTGTTATCAACCAGGGTCCTGGATTGACATGGGGTCTCCTCCTGGTGGTGAACATTCTGTGGGTTTTGACAAATGTACGTGATTTGTATCCCTCCTTGCAGGATCCTACGAGTATTTTCACTGCCTTAAAAAGAGGGAAGGAAAACCCATGCTCTGGCTGCTCACCCATCCTGCCCCAGCCTCTGGCATCTCCGATCTTTTCGTCGTCACCATGCTTTTGCCTTTTCCAAAATGTTGTATAGTTGGAATGACACAGTTTGTAGCCTTTTCAAAGTGACTTATCTCAGTTAATGATATGCATTTCAGGTTCCTCCATTTCTTTTCATGGCTTAATAGCTCATTTTTTTTTTTTTTTTTCCTAGAGGCTGGATCTCACTTCTTTAGTGGTTGCCTTAGAGTTTGCAATATACACTTAAAACTCATCCTCCAAGTCCACTTTCATATAACACTATAGAGCTTCAGAGGTAACGCAAGCACTTTACAATCATCAGATATTCTTAAGCAGGGCATAGTTGCTCATGTCTGTCATCCCAGCACTTTGGGAGGCCGATGCAGGTGGATCACCTGAGGTCAGGAGTTCGAGACCAGCCTGGCCAACATGACGAAACCCTGTCTCCACTAAAAATACAAAATTAGCCAGGTGTGGTGGTGCATGCCTGTAATCTCAGCTACTTGGCAGGCGAGGCAAGATGAATGCTTGAATCAGGGAGGCGGAGGTTGCAGTGAGCCAAGATCATCCCACTGCACTCTAGCCTGGGCAGCAAAGCAAGACTCCATCTCAAAATAAATAAATAATAAGATATTTTTAATTCTACTCACCCATCCCTTGTATCATTGCTGTCCTTCATTTCACATATACATAACTATGATCATCAAATATACATTCTGACTTTTATTTATGTATATTTGTTTATTTGTTTGTTTATTTATTTATTTATTTATTTTTGAGACAGAGTCTCACTCTGTCGCCCAGGCTAGAGTACAATGGTGTGATCTCGGCTCATTGCAACCTCTGTCTCCCGGGTTCAAGCAATTATCCTGCCTCAGCCTCCCAAGTAGCTGGGATTACAGGCATGTGCCACCATGTCTGTGCCCACGCCACCCCCAGCCTGAGCCTTAAAATGCCACAGCTGCACCGACCGTGAGAGCCACACCTGCCCTATCACACAGTGTGCAATGAATAAATGAAAGTCGATATAATGAAACCTGAGAACTGCCATTCCCATTTCAAAACCCTGGCCCCACCGTTGTCCTCAGTCTCACACCATACCTCACTGCCACAGGACCCTGCCATCAAAGAGGCATAAACTAATTACCTACCAAACACCACTGCAGTGACAGTCTTCACAGTGAAATCTGAAAAATAAACAACTGAAAGAAATTAAGCTCTGTAGGCAGGAGGTAGGTACTGGATCCTACAAATTCCTAATAGTTCAACCCTACCCCCAGCCTGAGGAGCAGAACCCACACCAGCTCCATCCCATGCACAGCACCCTCCCCCACTGAGCCATGGAGCCCACCGTTCCCGGCCCCTCTGTGACCCACAGCAGCAAGCACTCTTCCCATTCCCGTGTTCCACCACGTCCTCTCAACTGGAGCATTTCCACCGGCTGTAAACCTCTCCTATGTAAAAATGCATATTGTCGGGTGTGGTGGCTCACGCCTGTAATCCCAGCACTTTGGGAGGCTGAGGAGGGTGGACCACTTGAGATCAGGAATTCCAGGCCAGCTTGGACAAAATGGTGAAACCCTATCTCTACTAAAAATACAAAAATTAGCCAGGCATGGTGGCACATGCCTGTAATCCCAGCCACTTGAGAGGCTGAGGCAGGAGAATGGCTCGAACCTGGAAGGTGGAGGTTGCAGTAAGCCAAGATAGCGCCACTGCACTCCAGCCAGGGCAACAGAGCAAGACTTTGTCTCAAAAAATAAAGCATACATATAGACATGCATGCATACACATGGACATATTCATACACATACACGCATATATACATGAAAGCACACGGATACCTGCATACACATATGCCCTGTGTGGACCCACTTGTGTGCGTGTGTTTTGTGCATATATGCCTGTACACACACATGTGCATGCATGCGTACATAAGTTTATACATACATACTTCATGTGAGTAAGAACAAGCAAAAATCACGAACTCTCCTATGTGAATACCACCAATAACCCCTTAGAATAACTGTAAGCTCTCCTTCACAAGGCGAACAATGATAAACCATCCAGGGTAACTCAGTGTGCACTCCCTGCTAAAAAAGTTACACTTTACTGAAGAGCACTTAAAACCTGAACGGAAATAGACAGACCATGCTTCTACATGAGAGGACCGCTGTGGTAGAGGTGTCAATTCTCCCAGTAAAGTTTTTTTATTTTTTTGAGACAGGGTCTCGCTCAGTCACCCAGGCTGGAGTGCAGTGGCATGAACACAGCTCACTGCAGCTTCTAACTCTTGGGCTCAAGTGATCCTCCCACCTCAGCCTTCTGACTGGCTGGGACCACAGATGTGGGCCACCATGACCAGCTAATTTCTTTCTTCCGTTTTTTTTGTTTGTTTGTTTGCTTGTTTTTTTTTGAGACCAGGGTCTCCCTGTGTTGCCCAGGCTGGTCCCAAACTCCTGGGTTCAAGTGATCCTCCCACCTCAGCCTCCCAGAGTGCTAGGATTACAGCCATGAGCCACCACAGCTGGCCAAATCAATAAACATAAGAAAACTCCAAATATCCTCCCAACAGGAGTTATGTGTGTAACATGAATCTGGAAGATTAAATGTGCAGCAAAGGCAGAAGTATGAAAGTACAAGAAAAACCAAGAGCTTACGCCAGCAGATCTCAGACCTTTCATACAGCTGGAGATGCACACATTACAGTACTGGCAAGGAGACGAACAAACACATCAGAGGATCAGAATGCAAAGGTGTGTGTGTGTGTGTCTGTGTATGTGTGTGTGTGTATGTGTGTGTGTGTGAGTGTGTCTGTGTGTTTGTGCACATGTGTCTGTGAGTGCATGTGTGCATGTGTATTTGGGGGGGTGTGTGCACGTGTGTCTGTGTGTGTGTGTGTGTGTGTCTGTGTGTGTGCGTGTGTGTCTGTGTGTTTGTGCACATGTGTCTGTGAGTGCATGTGTGCATGTGTATGTGGGGGGTGTGTGCACGTGTGTCTGTGTGTGGGTGTGTGTGTCTGTGTGCATGTCTGTGTGTGTGCATGTGTGTCTGCATGTCTGTGTGCATGCATGTGTATGTGTGTGTGCATGTGTGTATGTGTGGGGGTGCGTGTGTATGTGTCTGTGGGTGCATATGTGTATGTGTGTGTGTCTGTG
>NW_022162315.1:0-6479 GCF_008728515.1 Papio anubis | reverse complement strand
GCGAGGAACTTTGCTGGTATCTTACGGCATATCGACATGTTCCTTTAGAATCTGGTATTTCATCAACAATGCAGTCGCCAGCTTTGACTCATTCACATTTCGATTAAACAAGATCATTTACATCCTGACCATGCCAGCTAAGAGTTTCCTACAATCTTGAAACAGCCAGAGGCTACAGTCTGCTCCTACACAACACCACATCTCTACAAGTTCAATGGATTTTTACTTTCCATGTCTTCACTTGCCTAGTGCTAGAAAGCAGATTAAAAACAGAAGGAACCCAGAAACACTATTGAATGAGACTCAAATATCTTGCAGTCATCATCCTGATGGGATGTTTATTCAACAGAAATGTTCTCACCTGTAGAAAGCAGCACACATCAACACGCACCGGTAACTGTCGCCAGCATTCCAGATCATCTTCCCTTCCATGGCCACAGTGCAGGGCCATGGACCACACACACCTGTAGACCCACGGAAAGCGGGGTGATGCAGCCAATTCTTGTAGC
Source organism: Papio anubis (assembly GCF_008728515.1). NCBI lineage: Eukaryota > Metazoa > Chordata > Mammalia > Primates > Cercopithecidae > Papio > Papio anubis. Next base: position 5,970 of record NW_022162315.1, on the reverse strand, counting down.
GAGCAGGCCAGGGTGCACTCAAAGTGCATCTCTTTCCAGAGGGCCGCCACAGAAAGTTACACATTTATTCCACGAGTTAATGGCGCTGCACCAAACATTTCTGTAAGATTCTCTAAGCAAGCTTTTCCTTCTGCCTAAAATGGCCCGACACAAACTGAAAAAGCTCTTGGAGCTGGCAAAGACTTCAGTATCTCCTTAACTATTGTCATGCGAGTCCGTGTGAAGAGACCACCAAACAGGCTTTGTGTGAGCAACATGGCTGTTTATTTCACCTGGGTGCAGGCGGGCTGAGTCCGAAAAGAGTCAGCGAAGGGAGGTAAGTGTGGGGCCGTTTTATAGGATTTGGATAGGTAAAGGAAAATTAGTCAAAGAGGGGTTGTTCTCTGGCGGGCAGCAGTGGGGGTCACAAGGTGCTCAGTGGGGGAGCTTTTTGAGCCAGGATGAGCCACGAAAAGGAATTTCACAAAATAATATCATCGCTTAAGGCAAGGACCGGCCATTTTCACTTCTTTTGTGGTGGAATGTCATCAGTTAAGTCCGGGCAGGGCATTTGCACTTCTTTTGTGATTCTTCAGTTACTTCAGGCCATCTGGGCATATACATGCAAGTCACAGGGGATGCGATGGCTTGGCTTGGGCTCAGAGGCCTGACAACGATAATCTTCACTTTTAAGGTGTGGGGTAAGATCATATAATCCCCAACTAGGCTCCCGATGCTGCGTGTGGCATCCAGCAACAGCACGTTCCATTCCTGGATTACGTTTGAGTCAAGAGTCCACAGTGAGAACGATTTCTGGTGAATGAAACACCAAGCAGGAGGGCAATTCCGCTGGGCAGCTCTTCACACACAGCCCAGGAGCTGGGGGGAGGGGGAGAGGAAGAGGCCAACGCGCGTCCACCATGCTCACGCCCCCTTCGATGCCCCCCCTCTCCTAGAGGCCCGGACCCCAGGGAAATCTGACCTGAAAATGGGCACTCACTCACTTTGGCAGAGGGAGAGGGACTCGGGACCACACCTTGACCTCAGAGTAACACAAGTGCAGACATAGCACCCCAGGACACCCTCCCCACCCAAATTCAAGGAAGAAAACCATCGCCTGGCCCCCTTGCGGAAACCCCCGGCTGCTGGAGCACATGCCTGCCGCCCAGTGTGTGCAGCCTCTCCCGTCCCACGTTCCGGGCTCAGCACCTGTGCCTCAGCCCTGGCACTGCTTGCCACACTCACAGGAGGGGCAGGTCCTAAGGTCTCCACTGCACCAAAGCCTGCAAGGCGAAGGGGCTGCTCCCTCCAGCAGGAGTCCAGAAGCAGTGACTGCAATAGCGTCACAGCGTGAGACTTCTCCCCTTGGTCTCCGAGTCTCCAGTCTGTTGCCCACCAGGGTCTTCTGCCAACCGCGAGGCCCAAGCTGGGGGGCACATTTGGTTCTGACCATTTCCGTTGTCAAGATCAATACTGCAAACATATCCAATTCATCCTGTCACTAAAAGTGAAATAATCGGCCATCTCCATCACAGATGATGCAGTCAGGTTTCCATTAGCAGGGTGTTTTTGTTTTTTTCTTGAGATGGAGTTTCTCTTCTGTCACCCAGGGTGGAGTGCAGTGGCACAATCTCGGCTCACTGCAACCTGTGCCTCCCGGGTACAAGTGATTCTCCTGCCTCAACCTCCCAAGTAACTGGTATTACAGGTTCCTGTCACCGTGCCCGGCTAATTTTCGTATTTTCAGTACATACGGGGTTTCACCATGTTGGCCAGGCTGGTCTCCAACTCCTGACCTCAGGTGACCCACCTGCCTCATCCTCTCAAAGTGCTGGAATTACATGCATAAGCCACCACACCCTGCGATTACTGGTGTAATTTCTAAGCCACTCTCTCACACCCACTCCCATTTTTTTTTTTAAACCAGCTTTATGGCTATATCTTTTCCAAGAGAACCAGTTACCCATTTGAAGTACAAGTAAGACACCATGTTTAAAAACCAAAAATGCCAATTTGCACAGAAGTCTCCAAATACCCAGTCGATTTGAGCCTTGAGAATAAGATCAAGCTGTTGGCTGAACACAACTTTCCTTTCCATCTGTCTGCCTGTGAGTTAGACACAAGGACGAAGCCACGAGCTAGGGACATAAAGGCAGGAACCACCAAGGCAGCCGAGACTCCAAATAAAAGCTCGAAGGACCAACACAAAGGGGATATATTTTGAAGCTTGTCAAAGGAACAGTAGGGAAGATGTTCACATTTTTAGAATTTTCATAGTAATAGCTATAATTTACAAAGAATTTAAAATTGTGTAGTCATTATTTTGCTTTTTTCTACATGTGCCCCTAAACAGGGTTGCTAGCTATAATTCTACATCACAGGGTTCAGAACAGTACCCTTTTGGAGCAGATGCCTGTAATCGAGGAATTCCGCCTAGTCAGTTCACTTTAAGCGTGAGACGCCCTCCTCTCCTTCCTTTTCAGAACTTCCACCAGAGGATGAAACAGGGACCTCCTCAGATGTCCCACGGTGCAGGCGGCCAGAGGGGAAGGCGGAGGCAGCCTGAATGAGGCAACAGGGAAATCACATTCCACAAACAGAAATTCTCCATGTGCTTTACATGCGCTGTCTCTGAAGAACTATGTCAGTCTAACAGTCACTGGAAAACCGTATCAAGTGTCATTTCACATTTCAAGCAAACAGTGGTAGGGCATGAGGGAAAAACAGCCATGTGTTCTAGGGTATTAAATTTTTTTCTGTTATAAACGTATAATTATACATTCTCAGATTTCTGTATAATTGATACGCTTCCTAATTAGCAGACATAGTAATAAAAAGTGAATTCCAAGTGTAAGATCGGAGGACACGTTCACATGACTTCAGGTTCTGCTACTGGGTTTCAACTTAAGAAACTGGTTCTGTGTATTGGTAACAAGGCATGAGAGTCTGTGTGGCTGTAATCAGAGTTCGTGTTGGCTCCGTAGCAGAGGATGTTACACTGTTACATTATCTTCTACAAAAAATCCTGAAAAAATGAAGGCTGAATAGACATACACACCCTCCCAAAATAATCTGGTTGTCCACTGATATCAAAAACAGATGAATTACTGTTTCCATCATGGAATATTCCACAGCAGTGAAAATAAACTATAGCCACACACAGGTGCCAACTAGGATAAAGAAAATCTTAAACACGCTTACAGTGAACTGACTAGGCGGAATTCCTCAATTACAGGCATCTGCTGCAAAAGGGTACTGTTCTGAATCCTGTGATGTAGAATTATAGCTAGCAACCCTGTTTAGGGGCACATCTAGAAAAAAACAAAATGACTACACAATTTTAAATTCTTTGTAAATTATAACTATTACTATGAAAATTCTAAAAATGTGAACATCTTCCCAACTGTTCCTTTGACAAGCTTCAAAATAAATACCCTGGCATTGCTCGTCACACCCACAGGTGTGCCAAAATAAATGAAAATATAGCCCAAGTTAGTAGAATTGAAACCTGAAGATGTACGAGCCGGTCCCTGCCTCACTATCTATACATCGTGTAGAAATTTAAGAGCAGGTAGTGACACTGCAATGCAAGGCTTAAACCAGCTGGGTATTTGGAAACTTCTGTGCAAATTGGCATTTTTGGTTTTTAAACACCGTGTTATTTGTACTTCAAACAGGTAACTGTTTGGTTCCCTTGGAAAAAATACAGCCATAAACCTGGTTTAAAAACAAAAAAATACGGGAGTGGGTATGAGAGAGAGCTAGCTTAGAAATTTTACCAGTATCATCAGGGAGCAGTGGCTCATGCCTGTAAAATCCCAGCACTTTGAGAGGCAGGCCGCACAGGGCCTTTGAGGGCACCGGTGTCCTCTGCTGCCTTCCTGCTGGACTGACCCCAAGACATTCTCTGGGTTTCCACCCCTGTCTCATTCAACATTCCTCCAAGGGTGGTCTTCATCCTCGTCTGGGGCTCAGCTCTGCCCTAATTTCCTAAATCTCTGCCTTCAGAGCCTGAAAACACCCATGCCCAGGGTAACCTTAACTCCAAGTTTACCCCAGAGAGTCCCGATTTTATCTGTTTACCCAGCATCGCCTTAGTGATAAGTTATCCTGTAAATTCCAACTGCCTTCACACCTCACCCCTGCTGTGTCCCAGCAGACCTCACTCAGATGCACCTGCCCCAGACCCCACAGCCAGGTCTGTGCATGCTGCCCTGCTCCGACCATGTGGGGACCACCTCTCTTTCTTGAGGAATCAGCTGGCGATCATCTCCTTGTGGAGGGCTGCCCTGACTTCCAACCCTCTCCGGCAAAGGCAGAAGCCGTCCTCGGTACTTCCCCCAAAACTCAGGCCAAGTATGAAGATGGCGCAGACGCTAACTGTGCATGGGATGCCATGGGCAGGGTCCCCAGATGCTCTGCACATGGCCTGGGACACCGCCTGAACACAGTAAGTGCTGAAGAAATAAAACGGATGTGCGCTGACCTCTGATAGGGCCTCCTTCACCATCCACATCTGTCTCCCACAAGATGGGGAGGGCTTGTCTCACTCATCTTCAAACTCCCAGGGTCACCCTGGCAGGTAAAGAGGACTCAAATGTCTTCTGAAGGAAGCAGCTGATTAGCTGCCGAGTTAAAGGGTCTCTGAAATTCAGAGCTCTGCGTAGGAGTCCAGCACACTTTAATATGAATGACTCCAACCACGGCAGAAGTGGCCGTGGAACCAGTGCTAACCAATTCAGGGTTTGTTCACTGTTTCTCAGTTCATTATCACAACTCACTCTAACAGAACAGCCGCGCACAGATCCTCAGACATCTACAGAGTGGGACAATGGCGCCGAGTCACGAGAACATCCCGTTGCAGGCTGGGAGACACCGGTCAGACGAGGACCCAGGGAAAGTGCAGACCTCGCGTTAAATCAGTTCCGTGTAAACAGCACTCCCTGCCAGGCCCTTTCCTATTTGTACAGCTTCTACAAATTCAACTCTCGCACCTGACACCAAGAATAGTGTATACCCCCATGTGAATGCCCCACTTACCTCCCAAAATGACCCGGCATGGCCCAGTACAAACCATTTCAACATAAGGGAACTGGAGGGCATGTGGGGCTTTCTCGAGTCCCTGCTGCCTCCTGATGGGAAGGCCCAATGCTTCACAACCCTAGTGAAGGTCGGGTCTCTTCGGCCCCCTCAGAATCAAGAAAACCCATGTTCACTTTCTCAAGACCACACACAACCGAGTCACAAAGCAGGTGGAACCTCGACTCTCCGGGTTCAGGTCATGTCGAGTTTACGACCTGCTGCTGTGAACACTGCAGGAAATGATGAGCCTGATTCCGGCTTTGACCTCGAGCTCATCAGCATTAACTAATTTCACTTTCCAGGACCAACTTCAAAGGCCTGCAAAGTCAGAGAAGAGAGAGGAGATGGAACACGCCCTCACCCCAGACCTGTTGCAAGCACGCACTTCTCAGATGCGTCCCAAGGTGCAGAGCGTGTCCAATGCCTGTTCACATTCACCGACCTACAGGTCTTCTATGTGGCATCAGCCTCCTGGGCACTGGGGACACGAAGTGTAATGGCAAGTCCCTTCTGCAGCAAAGCTGAGGCGCAGGGATGCAACGGAATAGAACTGATCTTTTTCTGACAGTCTCAAAACAGAAGGAAAATACTGTACAGCCAACGTCCCCTCACGCAGGTTTATTTACCTGTGACTCACAGGCCATGACAGACAACTCCAGGTTTTTACCGATTCCTATTCTCCCCATCCAGGAAGCCTTTGTTTTTAATATTGTACGAACTTGCCATTTTGTAGGCCAAAAACAGCAAATATTGGCAGTTTGCTACGGTTCAACCGAATAAAATATGATCATGACCTTTTGTGAAACCATGAAGAAAAGGTGGATATCTCAGTATGTGTTTCCAGACTGGCTTTGTTCCTGAAGCACCAACTCTTTTCACTCAGGATTTTAGACACTGAAGAATAAACAT
>NW_022162314.1:0-6493 GCF_008728515.1 Papio anubis | reverse complement strand
CACAAGTATACATATGTAACAAACCTGCATGTTATGCACATGTACCCTACAACTTAAAGTATAATAATAATAAATAAATTAAAAAAAAAAAAAGATTAAAAGATGACTTGTCCAGAGAAAAAAAAAAAAAAAAAAAAAAAAAAAAAAAAAAATGTATCTTGTGACTTGGCAACATTCCACAAACGACTGTATAAAATAAAGCAAAGCGTGCCATTCAAGGCGGCCACCATGTTTGTCTTGTCTTGTGTTGTCTTGTGTGTTCATTCCTTTGTTTACGAAACACGCAGACCCCAACACTGGAAAAGAAATTTCCAGTGTCTGGAAAATTGTCTGCTTTTATATTGGTCCACCAATAAGCTTCCCTTTAGGCTGAGCTGTTTCACCACTAAAGAGAGCCCAAGAGACCTTAGGCCTCCTGATAATAATAAAAATCAAGGAGGTTCTAAACGATACTCCTGTAAATTGCTCCCTGTAATATCTTTAAACAAACATGGAAAGACAGAGATAAAATAAATGGGAAGTCATGAACAGTCCTGGTGGATATCTGAACTACTGTATCTGTCATAAATCCCACTTTAATAAGCCAACAAATCCCTCAGGGTAAAAAGATCATTTCTGTGGTGGGGGTTTCAAATCAAGTTCAAGAGGTCCCCACCTCTGAACATTTACAAAACTTCGGGGCTCTTTTCAGAAAAACACATCTTTTCTTTTTTTGTACGATGTGATATTGCTCCAGTAAACTTGTTAGGGCAAGATTTACTTGAAAGTAAAAGGGCACATAAAATTTTCCTCAGAGAGAGGTATGATCTTAGAGTTTCCCAAGTCTCCTGAGCCAGAATTATTATGTTGTCTACAGGTAGAAAGTGATACAATAAAAACTCATACCTGTAATACCCCTGATCATTCAAAAATACCTAAATGTTAATGGGTCTGTTTCTCAACTGACATCGGAAAGATTAAAAGTATGGAACCTATAAAAGCCCAAATAGATCATTCTAAACTGTTGCCTAAATTAAACCAATATTCACTAAAACCTGAAGCAATTCAAAGGCTCTCGTCAATTGTAGATGATTTAATTAAACAAGGATTCATAATCCCATGCACCATCCCTTGCAATACTCCAATCTTACCAATTAAAAAACCAAATAGATGAGGTTGGAGATTTGTTTGAGACTTATGGGAAATTAAAAAATATATGATACCAAGATTTCCTGGGGTCTGAAATCCACATGCTTTCTTATCTAATGTACCCACTGATTTCAAGTGGTTCACAGTATAGATTTCTGCTCTGCCTTCTTTGACATTCCATTTCATAAAGAGAGTCAATACTTGTTTGTCCTTACTTGGAAAAATCAGCAGTATACCAGAACCATAATGACACAAGTGTTTACCGAAGCCCCTTCATATTTTTCCCAAACATTGCATCAGGAATTAATGACACTACCGTTTCATCAAAATTCTACTCTCATTCAATAAATAGACTCTTTGTTATGCTCTTCCACTAAGGAGTGCTCTGAAATTGACTCAGTTTACCTTTACAGCAACTCACATATAAAAATCACAAGGCGTTAATGAAAAACCTTCAGTTTTCCTTTTTTTATTATTATTATACTTTAAGTTCTATGGTACATGTGCACAATGTGCAGGTTTGTTACATATGCATACATGTGCCATGTTGGTGTGCTGCACCCATTAACTCGTCATTTACAATAGGTATATCTCCTAATGATATCCCTCCCCCACCTCCCACAATAGGACCTGGTGTGTGATGTTCCCCTTCCTGTGTCCAAGTGATCTCATTGTTCAATTCCCAGCTATGAGTGAGAACACGCAGTATTGGGATTTCTGTTCTTGCGATAGTTTGCTGAGAATGATGGCTTCCGGCTGCATCCATATCCCTAAAAAGGACATGAACTCATCATTTTTTATGGGTGCATAGTATTCCATGGTGTATATGTGCCACATTTTCCTAACCAAGTCTGTCACTGATGGACATTTGGGTGGATTTCAGGTCTTTGTTGCTGTGAATAGTGCCGCAATAAACATATGTGTGCATGTGTCTTTACAGCAGCATGACTTATAAACCTTTGGGTATATCCCCAGTAATGGGATGGTTGGTTCAAATGGTATTTCTAGTTCTAGATCCTTGAGGAATCGCCACACTGTTTTCCACAATGGTTGAACTAGTTTACAGTACCACCAACAGTGTAAAAGTGTTCCTTATTCTCCACATCCTATCCAGCACCTGTTGTTTCCTGATTTTTTAATGATTGCCATTTTTTTTCTTTCTTTTTTTAAATTTATTTATTTATTATTATTATTATTATTATACTTTAAGTTCTAGGGTACATGTGCATAACTTGCAGGTTTGTTACATATGTATACTTGTGCCATGTTGCTGTGCTGCACCCATCAACTCCTCAGCACCCATCAACTCATCATTTACATCAGGTATAACTCCCAATGCAATCCCTCCCCCATCCCCCCTCCCCATGATAGGCCCCAGAGTGTGATGTTCCCCTTCTCGAGTCCAAGTGATCTCATTGTTCAGTTCCCACCTATGAGTGAGAACATGCGGTGTTTGGTTTTCTGTTCTTGGGATAGTTTGCTAAGAATGATGGTTTCCAGCTGCATCCATGTCCCTACAAAGGACACAAACTCATCCTTTTTTATGGCTGCATAGTATTCCATGGTGTATATGTGCCACATTTTCTTAATCCAGTCTGTCACTGATGGATATTGGGGTTGATTCCAAGTCTTTGCTATTGTGAATAGTGCCGCAATAAACATACGTGTGCATGTGTCTTTATAGCCGCATGATTTATAATCCTTTGGGTATATCCCCAGTAATGGGATGGCTGAGTCATATGGTACTTCTAGTTCTAGGTCCTTGAGGAATCGCCATACTGTTTTCCATAATGGTTGAACTAGTTTACAATCCCACCAACAGTGTAAAAGTGATCCTATTTCTCCACATCCTCTCCAGCACCTGTTGTTTCCTGACTTTTGAATGACTGCCATTCTAACTGGTGTGAGATGGTATCTCATTGTGGTTTTGATTTGCATTTCTCTGATGGCCAGTGATGATGAGCATTTTTTCATATGTCTGTTGGCTGTATGAATGTCTTCTTTTGAGAAATGTCTGTTCATATCCTTTGCCCACTTTTGGATGGGATTGTTTGTTTTTTTCTTGCAATTTGTTTGAGTTCTTTGTAGGTTCTGGATATTAGCCCTTTGTCAGATGAGTAGATTGCAAAAATTTTCTCCCATTCTGTAGCTTTCCTGTTCACTCTGATGGTAGTTTCTTTTGTTGTGCAGAAGCTCTTTAGTTTAATGAGATCCCATTTGTCAATTTTGGCTTTTGCTGCCATTGCTTTTGATGTTTTAGACATGAAGTCTTTGCCCATGCCTATGTCCTGAATGGTACTACCTACGTTTTCTTCTAGGGTTTTTATGGTATTAGGTCTAACATTTAAGTCTCTAATCCATCTTGAATTAATTTTCGTATAAGGAGTAAGGAAAGGATCCAGTTTCAGCTTTTGTACTTATGGCTAGCCAATTTTCCCAGCACCATTTATGAAACAGGGAATCCTTTCCCCATTTCTTGTTTCTCTCAGTTTTGTCAAAGATCAGATGGCTGTAGATGTGTGGTATTATTTCTGAGGACTCTGTTCTGTTCCATTGGTCTATATCTCTATTTTCGTACCAGTACCATGCTGTTTTGGTTACTGTAGCCTTGTAGTATAGTTTGAAGTCAGGTAGCATGATGCCTCCAGCTTTGTTCTTTTGAAATTAATGTGCAAAAATCACAAGCATTCTTATACACCAGTAACAGACAAACAGAGAGCCAAGTCATGAATGAACTTCCATTCACAATTGCTTCAAAGAGAATAAAATACCTAGGAATCCAACTTACAAGGGATTTAAAGGACCTCTTCAAGGAGAACTACAAACCACTGCTCAGTGAAATAAAAGAGGACATAAACAAATGGAAGAACATACTATGCTCATAGAAAGGAAGAATCAATATTGTGAAAATGGCCATACTGTCCGAGGTCATTTATAGATTCAATGCCATCCCCATCAAGCTACCAATGACTTTCTTCACAGATTTGGAAAAAACTGCTTTAAAGTTCATATGGAACCAAAAAGAGCCCGCATTGCTAATGATTGACATTCTATCTGGTGTGAGATGGTATCTCATTGTGGTTTGATTTGCATTTATCTGATGGCGAGAGATAGAGTATTTTTTCATGTGTCTGTTGGCTGTATGAATGTCTTCTTTTGAGAAGTGTCTGTTCATATCCTTTGCCCACTTTTGGATGGGGTTGTTTGTTTTTTTCTTGTAAATTTGACTGAGTTATTTATAGGTTCTGGATATTAGCCCTTTGTCAGATGAGTAGATTGTAAAAATTGTCTCCCATTCTGTAGGTTCCCTGTTCACTCTACGGTAGTTTATTTTGCTGTGCAGAAGCTCTTTAATTTAATTAGATCCCATTTGTCTATTTTGGCTTTTGTTGCCATTGTTTTTGGTGTTTTAGACATGAAGTCCTTGCCCATGCCTCTGTCCTGAATGGTACTACCTTGGTTTTCTTCTAGGGTTTTTATGGTTTTAGGTCTAACATTTAAATCTCTAATCTATGTTGAATTAATTTTCATATAAGGAATAAGGAAAGGATCCAGTTTCAGCTTTCTAGTTATGGTTAGTCAATTTTCCCAGCACCATTTATGAAATAGGGAATCCTTTCCCCATTTCTTGTTTTTGTTAGGTTTGTCAAAGATTAGATGGCTGTAGATGTGTGGTATTATTTCTGAGGACTCTGTTCTATTCCATTGGTCTATATCTCTGTTTTGGTACGAGTACCATGCTGTTTTGGTTACTGGTGTATAAGAATGCTTGTGATTTTTACACATTGATTTTGTATCCTGAGACTTTGCTGAAGTTGCTTATCAGCTTAAGGAGATATTGGACTGAGATAATGGGATTTCCTAAATATACAATCATGTCATCTGAAAACAGGGACAATTTGACTTCTTCCTTTCCTGACTGAATACCCATTATTTCTTTCTCTTGCCTGATTTCCCTAGCCAGAACTTCCAACACTATGTTGAATAGGAGTGGTGAGAGAGGGCATCCTGTCTTGTGCCAGTTTTCAAAGGGAATGCTTCCAGTTTTTGCCCATTCAGTATGACGTTGGCTGTGGGTTTGTCATAAATAGCTCTTACTATTTCAAGATACGTTCCATCAATACCGAATTTATTGAGAGTTTTTAGCAGGAAGGGCTATTGAATTTTATCAAAGGCCTTTTCTGCATCTATTCAGATAATCATATAGTTTTTGCCTTTGGTTCTGTTTATATGCTGGATTATGTTTATTGATTTGCATATGTTGAACCAGCCTTGCATCCCAGGGATGAAGCCCACTTGATCATGGTGGATAAGCTGTTTGATGCACTGCTGGATTCAGTCTGCCAGTATTTTATTGAGGATTTTTGCATCGATGTTCATCAGGGATATTGGTCTAAAATACTCTTTTTTTGTTGTGTCTCTGTCAGGCTCTGTTATCAGGATGATGTTGGCTTTGTAAAATGAGTTAGGGAGGATTCCCTCTCTTTCTATTGATTGGAATAGTTTCAGAAGGAATGGTACCAACTCCGCCTTGTACCTCTGGTAGAATTCAACTGTGAATCCGTCTGGTCCTGGACTTTTTTTGGTTGGTAGGCTATTAATTATTGCCTCAATTTCACAGCCTGCTATTGGTCTATTCAGGGATTCAACTTCTTCCTGGTTTAGTCTTGGGAGAGTGTAAGTGTCCAGGAAATTATCCGTTTCTTCTAGGTTTTCTAGTTTATTTGCATAGAAGTGTTTATAGAATTCTCTGATGGTAGTTTGTATTTCTGTGGGGTCGGTGGTGATATCCCCTTTATCATTTTTTATTGCGTCGATTTGATTCTTCTCTCTTTTCTCCTTTATTAGTCTTGCTAGTGGTCTATGAACTTTGCCGATCTTTTCAAAAAAACAGCTTCTGGATTCATTGATTTTTTGGAGGGTTTTTTGTGTCTCTATCTCCTTCAGTTCTGCTCTGATCTCAGTTATTTCTTGCCTTCTGCTAACTTTTGAATGTGTTTGCTCTTGCTTCTCTAGTTCTTTTAATTGTGATGTCAGGGTGTCAATTTTAGATTTTTCCAGCTTTCTGTTGTGGGCATTTAGTGCTATAAATTTCCCTCTACACACTGCTTTAAATGTGTCCCAGAGATTCTGGTATGTTGTATCTTTGTTCTCATTGGTTTCAAAGAACATCTTTATTTCTGCTCTCATTTCGTTATGTACCCAGTAGTCATTCAGGAGCAGATTGTTCAGTTTCCATGTAGTTGAGCAGTTTTGAATGATTTCCTTAGTCCTGAGTTCTAGTTTCATTGCACTGTGGTCTGAGAGACAGTTTGTTATAATTTCTGTTCTTTTACATTTGCTGAGGAGTGCTTTACTTCCAACT
>NW_022162313.1:0-6501 GCF_008728515.1 Papio anubis | reverse complement strand
CACGCCATTCTCCCGCCTCAGCCTCCCAAGTAGCTGAGACTACAGGCGCCCGCCACCACGCCCGGCTAGTTTTTTGTATTTTTAGTAGAGACGGGGTTTCACCATGTTAGCCAGGATAGTCTCGATCTCCTGACCTCGTGATCCACCCGCCTCGGCCTCCCAAAGTGCTGGGATTACAGGCTTGAGCCACCGCGCCCGGCCGAATCTTTGTATTTCTAACAGAGATGGGGTTTTACCACCTTGGCCAGGCTGGTCTCAAACTCCTGACCTTGTGGTGATCCACCAGCCTTGGCCTCTCAGAGGGATTACAGTTGTGAGCCACCCCACTGGGCTCTCCTTGTTTCCTTTGTATTAAAGATCATTGGCTAGGCATGGTAGCTTGTACCTGTAACTTGGGGATACATTGGGAAGCTGAGGCAGCAGGACTGCCTGAGCTCAGATGACCAGGCCTGAGCAACACAGTGAGACCTGTCTACAAAAACAAAAATTCAGCTGGGCATGGTGGCTCTTGCCTATAATTCCAGCACTTTGGGAGGCCCAGGAAGGTGGATCACTTGAGGTCAGGAGTTTGAGACCAGCCTGACCAAATATAGTGAAACCCATGGATACCTGTAATCCAAGATATTTGGGAGGCTGGGATTGAAAAAATAGACACTCACAAGGATGAGCCATATATCCACCAAGGTCTGCAGCCACCAATGGCCCAAACCACTCCCATCTCAGTTGTGCCTGCACACTGGACTCTACGGGAGGTATAGAGACAGAGACCCCCTGCCTTCTGCCTCCACCCATCCACACCAAGCCCAGTGTGACCACTTCCGGGGAGGGCTAAAATCCAGACTGGCAAAAGGTCGAGGATGTTCACTGATTTCTGTCTGGTTAAACATCCGATACCAACACATAAGGCCACGCACAGTTCTTGAAACTTTAAAATCCCTCAAAAACTGTTTATTATACAGATGAATTTTGATAGTCATGATGGGCTTATCGGTAGGATTTCTGGTAGCGAGCACGGGCACCAGGGCCTCCAAACTTTTTGGACTCGCAGCGACGGGGATCAGCTACCAGCAGGGTCCGGTCATACTGGATGAGGATGTCTTTGATCTCCTTCTTGGAAGCCTCATCCACATCTGGCAAGAAGAGTAGGGACGAAGATTTAGATAATCAGAGTCCTTGACGTGATCCCCACACACCCACCTACCTCATGGGAATGACCCATGCTCACTCACATTTCTGGTAATAGGCCACCAGGGCTTTGGAGATGGACTGACGGATAGCTGTGAGGAAGACACACATATAAAGGATACAGGAGTTCTGTGAAGGCCTCCCTCCCAGAGCCACCTCCCCTATGCGCCCAGTTCCTGGGACTCACCATAAATCTGGGCCACGTGACCACCACCCTTTACACGGACACGGATGTCCACACCAGCAAATCGCTCCTTGCCGAGAAGCAGAACTGGCTCCAGCAGCTAAAGGAACAGGGGGATTGAACAGGGATTTCAGTTACATGCTGGGCAGCTTGGTCATCTCACTGGGCTTCTCCTTGTCTCTGTGGCTTCTGCCACCACTGGCCTCAAAGTACTAATGGATGGGGGTCAGGGTGTCACTCCGAGCCCCCCTACAGAGAAAAGTAAAAGAAGCCAGATTATGAGACTGCTGAAGTGGCAAGAAATATAGGCAAGGTAAAGGGAACAAGATCTGGGCTCCCTCCTACTTGTGTACCTCACCGGACCTCAAACACTCTGTCTCTAAGACTGGTTCTTAGAAGGCTGAACAGTAAGCAGCATACCAGTGGCTTCTGAAACTCCCAAGGGTGTTGCAAACAGTCAAAAGCCATCCCCTGGACTGTTCAGGTGCCTTTTCTGTTTCCCACCTGAGCTCTCCGCCTTTTCTTTGAGCCTCACGGATTTCCAGAATTACAATACAATACAACCTGTCCCTGTCCCTAGACCTTTCCCAGCTAGCTCTAGGTCTTTTACCAGTGCCTCTGTCTGGATACTTTCTCTACCTGCTTTCAGCTCACAGGTCTCCTTCCCCAGTTCTGACCACTTTGGATCAGCTTCTGGTATTAGGTCCAGTCCTTCTCCCCAGCTAGGCTGGCAGGTCCATGAAGGTAAGACCTGAAGTCATCTGGATTACTGCTATGTCCCCAAAACTCAACAGAGGGTACACATACAAATCCTTCAAATAAAGTGACAGCCAATAATAACATTCAACATCTGCTATACAAAGGAATTTCAGAATTTTTATTAAATTCAAGGCCAGGCATGGTGATCACATCTGTAATCCCAGTCCAGGCAGAAGGATCACCTGAGATCAAGGACCAGCCTGGGCAACAAACTGAGACACCATGTCTACAAAAAAAAATTTCTGAAATGAGCCAGGCATGGTGATGTGCCTGTAGTCTTGGCAACCGAGAGCCTGAGATGGAAGGATCTTCAACTCAGGAATTCAAGGCTGAAGTTCATTAGGATTGTGCTACTGCATTCCAGGGAGAATGACAGCAAGATACTGTTCTTAAAAAAAGAACCTCATATCTAAAAACAAAAGTTTTTTTTAACTGACCCTGCAATGTACATATTCTTCCTTTTAAAAGTAGTAAACTTCAGAAGGGGCAGAAATCAGACTCTGGTTTCTTTCCATTCTGAGCCAAAGAAACTGAGAGTCCCAAACAGGGAACAGAAGAACCCCTTTCACAAGCAAGCATTTAAACAGACCCAAATTCGGCCGCGCGGCTCACCAGGCTGGTCAGGAGTTCTAGACCAGCCTGGCCGACATGGTGAAACCACGTCTCTCCTGAAAATACAAAAATTAGCCGGCCGTGGTGGTGTGCGCCTATAGTCCCAGCCACCCGGGAGGCTGAGGCAAGAGAACTGCTTGAACCCGGAGGGTGGAGGTTGCAGCGATCCGAGATCGTGCCACTGCACTCTCCAGCCTGGGCGACAGAGCGAGACTCCCTCTCAAAACAAATAAATAAATAGAATAAAAAATAAACAGACCCAAATTCAAGCTATTTCAATACTTACTCAGCACTTACAATGTCTAAACGCTGCTTTAGACGCTTGGGGTTTATCAGGATCAAAACATTGATCTTCGTGAAAATAAAGCTATAAAACTGGTGTTCCTCCACCCTTTGGGTCCCCCCGCATCCCAGTGAGATGAACTTCCTAACATTCCAGTTTTCAAAGCAACCCCTTCATCCTCAACACCCCCATCTCAGCTTTTACATCTTCTGAACCTCAAGTCCGGCTCTATTGCCAAATACCCCACTTTTCTACAACCAATACAACTTCTAAACATCCCGCTGCTGATACCAGCCCCCTCAGCTTTCACGGGCTACTATATCTCCAAGAGTCCTCCATCCACCCAACGCCGGTGCCCGATGCCAGCACCTTGTATTGTAGCGTGCGCGGCTCAATCATCTCCAGGGGCCGCCCGTTCACCTTGATGAGACCATTGCCGCGTTTGCAGTGCGCCACAGCGGTGGCTGTCTTCTGTGGGATACAAGACAGAGTGGCCCCGTGAGCTCGGGCTCCAGCTCCCATGTTGCCCCCTGTATTCCTGCCCACCGTCCTCTCCCAGACCCTGACCTTCTCCTTCCCCTCCCCTTCCCATCCAGCGTCTAGCTCACCTTGCGTCCGAAGACCTGCACCGACTGCAGCGGGCCCTTGGACGGCATGGCTGCGAGCGTGAACGAGAGAACCTAACCGCGCGGCGCTGCAACCGGAAAAGGAAAGCTCGGGGTTACCCTGGCCGCTTTTCAGGGTCTGCGCAGGCGCCTTGAGCGCTGCGTCGCGACGGGAGAGAGCTTTACGGCTTCTGTTGCGGCTAAGGGGCGGGGCGTCTGATCAGCCGCGGGAAGGCCCTTAGGAGCACAGAGCGGGCGTGCCCTGTGAGGCGGAAGTGGCGGGCTCTGTGGGCGGAAGGGGCGGGTCGTGGGAGTGTAGTGTGCGCATTGAAGGGAACGCTTCGTGAATGTGCTTCGCGTCTTCCGTAGTTGTAGATTGCCGCAGCTCTCCTTTGCGTTCTGGCTCTTTAATAATCTCCCTTCGTCCCTTCTTTAAATCTGTTCCCACCCTCCCACTAACTGTTAGCTTTCTCCCCTCTGGAATCTACAGCGCATCCACCACCACACCTGGCTAATCTTCCCTCTGTATTTTACTAGTAGAGATCTGGCTGGTTTCACCATATTGGCCAGGACTGGTCTCAGAACTCCTGACATCAAGTAGAATCCACCTCATCTCAGGATCCTCTCCAGAGTGTTGGGATTACAGGCGTGAGCCACAAGCCACCGCGTCCGGCCAAATCTTTTTTTTTTTTGAATTTTCTTCCTTTTTGAGACGGCTCAGTCCTAGCTTTGTCCCCCAGGCTGGAGTGCAGTAGGCATGACTCTCTAAGTTCACTGCAACCTCTGCTTTCCGGGTTAAAGTGATTCTCCTGCCTCAGCCTCTTGAGTAGCTGAGATTACAGGCATGTACCACCACGCCTGGCTAATTTTGTAGTTTTAGTAGAGACCGGGTTTCACCATATTGGCCAGACTGGTCTCGAACTCCTGACCTCAAGTGATCCACTCATCTCAGCTTCCCAGAGTGCTGGGATTACAGGCATGAGCCACCGTGCCCGGCCCCTAGAATCTCTTTCTCCAGAATCTCCCAGTCATCTTTTTCCTCTCCCCCAAATCACCCTCCACTTAGGCCTCCTCCCCACAGAATTCTCCATCCCCAGCCCCCAACCCCACCTGAGGAACCCCAGGTTTGGGTTGTCCTCTGGCTGCCAGCAGATGTCCCTGCCTATAAAGATTCTCCCCAGCCCAGAGATTCCTCTCTCAGGGCTACAGGGAGCCCACAGTTGCCTCAGTTTTTCTGGCAGTACAGGGTCTGGGATCCAAGGTTCAAAAGGACGTGGTGGCACACCTTGCCAAAGAGGGTGGAGACAGGGAGACACTGGAGGGCAGGTCTGGGGCCAGAAGGAAAATCCAGCCTGGAGTCCAGCTTTAAAAGGGTGAGGCAGGAGACGGGCTGTGAGGAGGGAGGAAGGAAGTCCCTAGAGTCTGACCCGGAGGGACACAGAGACAGCCCAGAGAAACGTAGGCACACGTGGAGAAGGAGAGAAAGGTGAAAGGGCCAAGGGAGAAGAGGAAGAGAAAAGGGAGAGACCAGGACAGTTAAGAGATTGACCCCCAAAACAAGCCCAGTGACAGAGTTACAGGCAGAGAGGCCAACCCTCAGACAAAAGAGATAAAGGCAGGCATGACGTTTCCAAAATACTTGAGACAGGCCAGGTGCAGTGACTCACATCTATAATCCCAGGACTTTGGGAGGCCAAAACGGGAGGATCACTCAAGCCCAGGATTCAAGACCAGACTGGTCAACACGGTGAAACCGCGCCTCTACTAAAAATACAAAAATCAGCTGGGCATGGTGGCAGGCACCTGTATCCCAGCTACAAGGGAGGCTGAGGCAGGAGAACCACTTGAACCCGGGAGGTGGAGGTTGCAGTGAGCTGAGATGGCACCACTGCACCCCAGTCTGGGTGACAGAGCAAGACTCTGTCTCAAAAATTAAATAAATGAAAAAGGAGAGCTGAGACCTCAAATATTCACCTAGACATAGATAAAGGCTAGCACAGGTGTTTTCCAATGAAGACAGAGGCAGACGAGAGGATGCACACACTCTAACTGTACTGTCTTTTTTTTTTTTTTTTTTTTTTTTCCTGAGATAGAGTCTCGCTGTGTCACCCAGGCTGGAGTGCAGTGGTGCAATCTGAGCTCACTGCAACCTCCGCCTCCTGGTTCAAGCGATTCTCCTGCTTCAGATTCTGGAGTAGCTGAGATTACAGATTCTTCTGCTTCAGCCTCCTGAGTAGCCCAGATTACGGGCCTCTGCTACTACACTTGACCAATAATTTTTCCTTTTTTTTTTTTTGAGACAGAGTCTCGCTCTGTCACCCAGGCTGGAGTGCAGTGGCGCGATCTCGGCTCACTGCAAGCTCTGCCTCCTGGGTTCACGCTATTCTCCTGCCTCAGCCTCCGGAGTAGCTGGGACTACAGGCACCCACCACCATGCCCAGCTAATTTTTTGTGTTTTTAGTAGAGATGAGTTGCACTGTTTTAGCCAGGATGGTCTTGATCTCCTGACCTCATGATCCACCCACCTCGGCCTCCCAAGGTGCTGGGATTATAAGCGTGAGCCACTGTGCCTGGCCAATTTTTTTTTTTTTTTTTTGTTTCTCGCTCTGTCACCCAGGCTGGAGTACAGTGGCCGGATCTCAGCTCACTGCAAGCTCTGTCTCCCAGGTTTATGCCATTCTCCTGCCTCAGCCTCCCGAGTAGCTGGGACTACAGGCGCCCGCCACCTCACCCGGCTAGTTTTTTTGTATTTTTAGTAGAGACGGGGTTTCACCGTGTTAGCCAGGATGGTCTCGATCTCCTGACCTCGTGATCCGCCCGTCTCGGCCTCCCAAAGTGCTGGGATTACAGGCTTGAGCCACCGCGCCCGGCCG
>NW_022162312.1:0-6521 GCF_008728515.1 Papio anubis | reverse complement strand
TGCTCTTCGGGGCAATTTTCATACTAGACACTGGGACTAGGGATGGGGAAAGACAGTGACAAAAGAGAGTCAGTAGTAACAATATGTCTCGGCCGGGCGCGGTGGCTCAAGCCTGTAATCCCAGCACTTTGGGAGGCCGAGATGGGCGGATCACGAGGTCAGGAGATCGAGACCATCCTGGCTAACACGGTGAAACCCCGTCTCTACTAAAAATACAAAAAACTAGCCGGGCGAGGTGGCAGGCGCCTGTAGTCCCAGCTACTCGGGAGGCTGAGGCAGGAGAATGGTGTGAACCCGGGAGGCGGAGCTTGCAGTGAGCTGAGATCCGGCCACTGTACTCCAGCCTGGGCGGCAGAGCAAGACTCCGTCTCAAAAAAAAAAAAAAAAAAAAAAAAAAAAGAAAATATACTACAAAGCTATAGTTACTAAAATAGCATGGGACTAGTATAAAAATAGGCACATAGACCAATGGAACAGAATAGACAACCCAGAAATAAAGCCAAATACTTATAGCCAACTGATCTTTGACATAGCATACAAAAACATAAAGTGGGGAAAGGACACCCTATTCAATAAATGGTGCTGGGAAAACTGGCAAGCCACATGTAGAAGAATGAAACTGAATCCTTATATCTTACTTTATACAAAAATCAACACAAGATGGATCAAAGACTTAAACCTAAAAGTTGAAACCATAAAAATTCTAGACGATAATATTGGAAAAACTCTTCTTTTATATATCTTCTATAGGTATTTTCTCTGTGGTTACCATGGGTCTTATATAAAACATCTTAGAGTTATAATTTCTCTTAATCTGTTAACAGCTTCAGTCACATACAAAAACTATTCCTTCAAATACCTGTCTCCCTTTATGTTAATGATATCTCAAATTACATTCATTTATATTGTGTATTCATTAACACAGATTTCTAGTTATGGGGTTTTTATACTTTTGTCTTTCAATTTGTATACCAGAATTAAAACTGATTTACACACCACCATTACAGCCCTACAGTATTCTGTATTTGCCTTTATCAGCAAGATTTATAATTCCTACATTTTCATACTGGTGTTTAGTATCTTTTTGTTTCAAATTGAAGGACTCACTTTAGTATTTCCTATAAAGCAGATCTAGTGGTGGTAAACTCTGAGCTTTTGTTTATCTGGGAAAGTCCTTATCTCTCCATTTTTTTCAAGGACAATTTTGCCAGATACAGTGCTCTTTGTTGGCAGGCGTTTTTGTTTGTTTGTTTGTTTGTTTTATTTTGCTTTGTTTTTACCATTCTGAATTTATCATCCAATTTTCTGACCTGCAAGTTTTCTGGTGGAAAATCTGATCATTTTATGGGGGCTCTCTTCTGTGACCAGTTACTTTTCTCTTGCTGCTTTCAAAATTAACTCTTACTTCTGATAACATGATTATCATGTGTCTTGGTAAGGACATCTTTGAAGTCCTCCTATGTGGAAGACTTCTTAAATCTGGATATCCATCTCCTTCCCCAGTTTTGGCAAATTTGGGACCATTATCTCTTTAAATACACTTTCTGTTTCTTTCTCTCTTCTCTTTCTTGAACTCGCATATTATGCATTTGGTCCACTTGACGGTGTGTCATTAGTACTTTAGGCTTTCTTAACTCTTTTTCATTCTTTTTTCTCTTAGCTCCACTGACTGGATAATTTCCAAAGACCTGTGCTCCAGTTTGCTGATTTTTTTCTTCTGCTTTATAGTCTGTGCTGAACTTCTCTAGTGAACTTTTTAGTTAAGTTACTGCATTCTTCTCCAAAATTTCTGTTCAGTTCTTCTTTATATTTTCTTTGTTAATATTCTCTTTGTTAAAATTCTCATTTTCTTCATGCATAATTTTCCTAAACTCATTAAGCATCTTTATGACAATAGTTTTGAATTCCTTGTCAGGTAATTAATATAGCTCCTTTTCTTTAGGGTTGGATTCTGAAAATTTATTTTGCACCTTTGATTGAACTATTTTTCTCTGATTCTTTGTGCTCCCTCTAACTCTGTGCTAACATCCACACATTAAAAACAACAACAACAAAAAAAAACAGTTACCTCTCCAGTCTCTAAGGACTGGCTTCATACAGGGAGAGAGACCTTCATTAATCAGCCTGGCTAGAGATGCTGGAGGCCTCTCTCTTTTCTATGGAAGTGTCTTCTCTGGACTTATGCATGTAGATTCCTAATTAGAGAAATTCATTGGTTTCATTCTTTTTCAGAAGCTTGGAATCCTTTGCTGTCTCTGGTGTCTAGATGTCTTCTGTACACAAGTCCTTTGAAGCAGTAGCATGCTACCCAGTTCTCTTTTGCTATCAGTGGCTCCAGGCATCTAGAGTATGCAGGATTCCATCTGTACTCTGAGACAGAAGAGACAGAAGCCAATCCCTTGTGCAGTTCCCCTGAAAAGTCAGAACTCTGGATGTATAGTCCAATTTTCTCTTTCCCTCTCCAGGGAGAAGCTAGAAGCTGGGAAATGTCTTCTCAGTCATGTGGTGCTGTGTGGGACGGATGATGGCCAGATAGTGACACAAATTTTTATACCGGCTTTGATGTGGTTAGTTTCATGCTCACCAGGGGTGCAGGATCCTCTTAACTGGTTTCTAGATTTCTCATAAAGGGAATTTGTCCATGTGTTGTTGAATCAGTGTCTTCACAAGAGGAAGGGGGGGCTAGAACTTCCTATTCTGCCATCTTGCTGCTGTCATTCCACCTTACCCCCCCTTTTTTTTTTAAATCTGAGAGTGCTTTGGTATTTTAATTCACATTGGAACAAAAGAGCTTTTCTTTACTCAGACAACCTCACTTTTATTTCCTTTCACATAATTTTTCAATGAACCATGTGCAGGTACACAATTCAGCTGGCTCTCATGAGAGCCTTTAGAGGGACAGCACCCCAGGTGAGTGGTTCTCAACTTGGGGGTAGGGTTTCCTATTGCTCCAGAGGCTTTTGTCAATGTGTGGAGGTGCTGTAACAACAACAAGGGGAGCAGTGTACAAGAGGCATTTGTTAGGGGAAAGAGCTGTAATATAAGCGACAGCCCCACACAATAAAGAACCATCCTGCCCAAAATGCCAAGAGCACCACTTGAAAATAATTAAATCTCAGTATTTATAATTTCTGACTAATCAGTGCAGGCAAGTATTTCTTGTCCGTAAAACCCAGAGGCCACTGAGTATACAATTTGTGCCGCCTAAGAGATTGTAGACTGGCCTGAAACCGAAATTCAGTCAGCCTGCGAGACTATGTTTGCCCACAAAGGATGGCTTTTCCTAACTCACACAGATCTCATTATAAGGAGCACTAGCCCCGTCCTTAGGTCCTGTAAAAACTCTCTTTTAGTAGGAGTTATCCCTCTACTATGTATTAAGCTAAAGCATAAAGAATTGAAGTACAGAATAGTTAAATGAAATGTCTATGCTTACTTGAAAAGTCCCAGGGAACTAGACATTGTATCCAAGTCTACTCATAGTTTCTACCTAATTAAGAGTACTTACAAATTATTATTGAGTTCTCAAATAAGAATATGTTATAACCAGTAAATATTTCTAGAAAATTTTTAAAACTAAATGTTTTGGTAATGTACTGGTAAATTCTCAGTAACACCCAGTAAACAATCTTATAAATAATGTATATTCCGATTTTAATTTCTAATCAAATCATTTGAGTGGTTTTTCTTGATTTAGGCACTTTTTTAAATTCAAAAACTTAATTGAATTCTCTTGAACTAAAACCTGTGGTTTCCTTGGGTAATTCTGTTATAACTTCCAGGTAAGAAGCTTTTAAATGCTCATTATTATTATATTTGATTAAAGATGTTAACAGAGTCACAAAATTTTACTGCTCAAAATGACTATATAAATTGCCGGAAATACATGAAAAGCTTTACTTACCCTTTCTATTTTATATGGTGCAACAACATTATGTTCTTTAATGAAATATACCTAAGCAAGAAAAATCAATACTTGTAAAATAATAACCAAAATGTTTCACTGTAAAGAGTAACTACAAATTAGGACACTATAAATCAAATGTTTTAAATCATTGTTATATAATCTCTAGTTCCAAAAGTATTTGCTTTAGTATTAGTATTAGTATGGCTTTAAAGTACTGGTGTTAAAATAACAAATATCAAATTAAAAAGAGAATAATCCAGGCAATAAGAGAGCAACAATTACAAGATAAATAAATACAGATGATGTTTTATGAATGCCATCACTTGCACCAAGTAACCAAGTAGACAGGGAAGGAG
Source organism: Papio anubis (assembly GCF_008728515.1). Lineage (NCBI taxonomy): Eukaryota > Metazoa > Chordata > Mammalia > Primates > Cercopithecidae > Papio > Papio anubis. The sequence continues at coordinate 2,258 of NW_022162312.1, read as the reverse complement.
GCTAATCCAAGTGCTGATTTTTTAAGAAATGGGTAAAACAAAGTTACTGTGGTATGAAATATTTTCACTAACATAAAGAAACCTTAGAGGTAATCTGGGCACATGGTGTTTTCACATGCACTGGGCTACCAGTCCTCACATAGTATATTAATAACTATGTGGAATACGTGACACCATCTACCAGAGCCATCAATCTCCTTGTACCTATACTTTCATCACTGCTTTTCCCTCTGCAACAATGGAAGCTGCCTGAGCTCTCAAAGTTCAGCCTCTCTACTAGGGCACAGAATATGAACACCTCCCCAAACCTGTCAGATATTCAAAAACTTTGCTCCTAGGATTATATACGGCACTCTCCCTTTTACCCCCCCCCCCCCCCGCCACATACACACACATACTTCCGCTTAATCTCACATCCTCCTTTTGCCATTTCTGTTCCTTTTTGTGGCAGAATTAGTTGCAAGAGCTGTCTGTACCTTCCCTTTGGGCCCATGACAGGTTTTCATACCCTACTATACTATTGAAACCACTTTTAGATGGTCACACGAACTGCACAAGGTCTCCACGTCACTATATAGTCAATTCTCAAGTCTTCCTTGACTCTTCTTCTCAGAGCATGTGACAGAGCTGATGGCTCTTCCTGAAGCAGTTTTCCACATGGCTTCCTGGACACCTGCTCCTGCTTCTCTCCAACCTCACTGGCTACTCCTTCTGTCTACTTTTGGATCCTGCTTTCTTCCCTACGTCTTTAAGTTAGAGAGCTGCAGAGCCTGAGTTCTCACACCTCTCTGTCCACTCTCAGTCCCCAGGAAATCTTATCCAGCCACAGGGCTTTAAAAAGTCTCTAGAAACTTCCAGCTCCCCAGTTTGTCTTGCTAGCCTCTGCCTCCTCTCTGAAACCCAGATGGATGCATCCAAATGCCTGCTGGACGTCTCCCCTTAGAGTTCTCATGGCCATCTCAAATCTCACATTCTACCTGAAGCCTGCTCCTTCCCAACTCTCTTTATCGCTATAAAGGGCACTACTGGCCATCTCATTGGAGTCATTCTTGACTGTTCCCTTTTATACCCTCTGACTAATCCTTCAGCACATCTGTTGGGTTTTCTTCAGAATATATCTAGACAATGACCACCTCTCACCATCCTGGTCCAATACACGCGGATTTCTGGAACACTCTGATAGGTCTCCTTGCTTCCACTCTTGCCCTGGTTTGTACAGCGTGTTCGTTACCCAGCCCCCAGAGAGATTTACATACAAATCAGACATGCCCCTTCTCTTCCAGCTCTCCAGTGGTGTTTCTCTCTGTGCTTTACTCTACGTCCCTTCCTTGGCCTGCAAGGCCCTACATGACATGGTCCCTGCCCCTATTCCAGCCTCCCTTTAGTGTTCTCCTCGACTTGCACAGCCCAGGAGCACTCACACTCCTATGCCTCCCACCTGTTAAGGACATGCCCACCTTCAGGCTTCTCCCCTGCCACTCTCTGTACCTGAAATGCCAGTGCTTGTGACAACTGCACGGCTCAATGCCTTAAGCCTTCTGAGTCTCTTGGTAAGTGGCCTCTTCTCAGTGAGGCATCCCTGACCACTCTTTCTAAAGCAGTGCAAGAACATTCCTTATCATTTTCTATCCTTTTGTCTTACGTTCATTTTCTTCATAGTATTTGTCAATACCTGACATTAGAGGAGACGTTTATTGTCTGTCTTCCCCATTGAAAAGTAAATTCTATGGGGCAACAGGTTTCAGATAACTTGTTCTTCCCTAGATCTCCAGAGCCTTGAATATAATACTTATTGAATCCATGAGTTGAATCTGTTATTCATATAGACATGCACACACCCTTCTTTAGCAGCAACAAAAAAATTGGAAGCAAAACTCTCTAAATATAAAGCACCACACCATATTTCTGAGATCTTGTGACCTAGTATATAAGCAAAAAACCCAAAAGTTGCCTGGTTGTATACTTGACACAGGAAGCTTTAAATAATACTTGAAAGAGTAGCTTGTGTCAGGCTGGTTTTGAGTTGGCTTCATACAAGACCTCTTCCATAAACTATTAAAAGTAGGTGGAGGAATTTGGGGGCTTTATTCCTAAGCCCAAAGTTATTAAATTTTTACTAAAATAACTAAAATGTATAGTTTTATAATGAAAATCCTATCTCCAAGTGAAAAAGTACCTCTTCCTTTCAAGATATGGGCTTTGTAGAACAAGGTCATGAAGTAGAATGACATGATAGACATGAGAGGATGGGGGGGGGG
>NW_022162311.1:0-6527 GCF_008728515.1 Papio anubis | reverse complement strand
ATAATAATAAGAAAGAAAGAAAGAAAGAAAGAAAGAAAGAAAGAAAGAAAGAAAGAAAGAAAGAAAGAAAGAAAAGTGGGGAGGTTAAAGGGACCTAAATAGAATTAATGTTTCCATACTTCACTCAATTGGTAAAATGTCAATACCATTAGGCTGTGATAATTTATGTATGTGTGTAGTAAGACCTAGAGCAGCCATTAAAACTATATGAAGTGATATAATCAAAAGCTTTATAAATAAATACAATAGAACTCTAAAAGTTGTTCAGGTAGCCTATAGGAAGGCAAGAAAAAATATCAGAGGAGGAAGAAACAGAGAATGAACATAAAATAAATATTAAAATGACACACTTAAGCTCTAGAAATTCAATAATTACTTTCAATGTAAAGGGTCTAAATTCACCAATTAAAAGAGATTGGCAGAATAGATTTTAAATATGTGACTCAATTATATGCTGTTCATAAGCAATGCACTTCAAATATAACAGGATAGTTTGAAAGTAAAGGGATAGAAAAAGATGCTCTACAAGCATTAATCAAAAGAAAGAAGTGGCAATATTAATACCAGATAAAGTAGACTTCAGAGCAAAGAAAATTATCAGAGACAAAGAGAGATATTACATAACGATAAAGGGTCAAACCACTGAGAAGACCACCAAAGAATAGAGCTGCAAAATACATGAGCAAAACCTATAGAGCTGAATGGCGAAATAGACAAATCTACAATAATACTTGGAGACTTCAACAATCCATTCTTAACAATTGATAAAATTGCTAGACAAAAAATCATCAAGGATATAGCTTAACACAATTAACCAGTAGGATCTAATTGACATATATAGAACATTCCACCCAAACACAGCAGAATACACATTGTTTTTCCAAGTTCCTATGAAACATTCACCAAGATAACTATATATTGGGTTACAAGAAAATTTAGCAAATTAAAATAATGGAAATTATATACAATGTGTTATTTGGCCAACGTGGAATCAAACTAGAAATCAATAACAGAAAAATAAAAGGGAAATATCTAAACACTTGGAAACTAAACAGCATGCCTAATAATACATGAGTCAAAAAGGCAGTCTCAAAGGAAATTTAAAAATAAATAGGACTGAATAAAATGAAAATACAACATGTCAAAATATATGGAAATCAGCTAAAACAGTGCCAAGAAGGAAACTTATAACACTGAATGCTTACATTGGAAAAGGGCAAAAGTCTCAAATCAATAATTTAGGCTGACATCTTAAGAGCCTAGAAAAAGAAGAGCAAGTCAATGCCATTGTTTTCAGTGGCATAGAAAACAGACAACCATTAGAAAAACTGATGAAACAAAAAGCTGGTTCAGGCCGGGGGTCGTGGTTCATGCCTGTAATCTCAGTACTTTGGGAGGCTGAGGCGGGCAGATCAACTGAGGTTGGGAGTTTGCGACCAGCCTGACTAACATGGAGAAATCCCGTCTCTACTAAAAATACAAAATTAGCTGGGTGTGGTGGTGCATGCCTGTAATCCCAGTTACTCGGGAGGCTGAGGCAGGAGAATTGCTTGAACCTAGGAGGCGGAGGTTGTGGTGAGCTGAGATGGTGCCACTGCACTCTAGCCTGGGCAACAAGAGCAAAACTCAAAAACAAAAAAAATCTCAAAAAAAAAAAAAAAAAAAAAAGGCTGGTTCTTTGAAATAACTTGATAAAGTTGATAAACCTCTAGTAAATTTGACAAGGGTAAAAAGGGAGAAGATAAAAATCACCAATATCAGACCAGGCACAGTGGCATACATATGTAGTCCCAGGTACTCAGGAGGCTGAGGCAGGAGGATTGCTTCAGCCCAGGAGTTTGAGGCTGTAGTACACCATGATTGTGCCTGTGACTAGCCACTTGCACCGTAGCCTGGGCAATATAGTGAGATCCTGTCCCTAAAAAAGTACAAAAAACCAAAAATCACCAATATGAGGAATAAGACAAAGATGTCACAGCAGCCTCTGCAGCCATTAAAAGGATGATCAGAAATACTACAAACAACTTCATGGTCATAAATTTGCATGCAGAAACTTGTCTTTATTTGTAATAGCCAAAAACTGGAAAAATACCCAAACGTCCTTCAATAGGAATAAACTTCAATAAAGAAATTGTGCTATATCCATACCATGAAATACTACTCAATAATACAAATAATACAATATGCAACAACTTGGATGAATCTCGAGGGAATTGTGCTGAGGGGAAAAAAAGCCAATCTCAGAAGTTTATGTAGTCTATGAGTTCATTTATATAATATTCTCAGAATGGCAAAACTATTATGATAGAGAACAGATTAATGGGATAAGGGAGAGGGGTCGAATGTGGCCCTAAAAGGACAATAAGAGAGTTTTGTGGCGATGGTACAGTTGAGCATCTTTTCTTTAATTTTATTAATTAATTAATTCAATTTTTTTTAGAGACAGGGTCTCGCTGTGTCTCACAGGCTGGAGTGCAATGGTGCTATCATAGCTCACTGCAGCCTCAAACTCCCGGGCTCAAGCCATCCTCCTGCCTCAGTTTTCCAAGGTTCTGTGATTACAGGCGCAAGCCACCCCGCCTGTAATTATAATCGTCCTGCTTCAGCCTTCCAAGGTGCTGGGATTACAGGAACAGGCTTCGGCTTCTTTTTGTTGTTTGTTTGTTTTGCTTTTTTTTTTTTTAATTTTTGAGGCGGAGTTTTATAACATGCGGCTAGAGGCGTGGTGGGCTCAGCTCACCACAACCCTCACCTCAGCAATCTCCTACTCAGCCTCAAGCCAACTGAGGATTACAGTGTCTCACCTGAATAATTTTTTTTTTTTTTATCTCATTTAGTGACACGGGGTTTCCTGTGTTGGCCATGCTGGTCTCAAACTCCTGACCTCAGGTGATCCTTCTCACGGCCTCCCATGCTGGGATTGAAGCGTGTCTCCAGCGCCTAGCCTTTTTCTTCTTTCTTTCTTTCTTTTTTTTCTTTTTTTTTTCCTTTTCTTTTCCTTTTTTTTTTTTTTTTTTTTTTTTCAAAGGCAGGAGTCTTGCTCTCCACTGAGGCTGGAATTGTGGTAAGTAGCAATCTCGACTCACTGCAAGCTCCACCTCCCAGGTGCAACATTCCTCCTCATGACCCCTCCCGGGCAGCTGGGATTGTAAGTGCACAACCACATCGGCTAATTTCCGTGTTGCACCCCCAGGCACAGGCGGGATTTAGCCATGGCCAGGCAGTGGCCAGACTCCTGACCTCAGGTGACCCACCCGCCTTGGCCTCCCAAAGTGCTGGGATTCCAGGTGTGAGCAACCACGCCAGGCCTCATTTTTGTATTTTTTTTTAGAGACGAGGTCTCACTATGTTGCCCAGGCTGCAGTTGAGTATCTTGATTGTGGTCATGATTACACAAATCTTCACATGTGATAAAATTGCATAGAGCTGCACACACATGCTTGCATGTATAATTGGCAGAATTCAAACAAGCCTTATTTTCTCATCTGTAAAGAGATGTCACATCACACCCACCCCAGAGGGTTGGTGAGATGAGTCATTGAGATAAACAATGTTTAGTACAATATCTACTGACATATAGCAAAGGCTTAAGACAAGAGGTAGTAGTAGCAGCAGTTATTATTATTATTATTGCTATTTTACCACCTACCTCTAGTGGTAGCCAGTGCCTAGAACCCATGGTTTCAGATTTCACTCCTTATTATAAATCCAAGTGAGGACGGCCTTTCTATCTGCACCTTCTCAAAAGCTTTTGAGAAAATATTCAGGTTTCAAGTAAATCTTTACTTATTTGGGGTCTGCACTGTGGTTTTGACTGAGTTACTCTCTGATATTTTGGTTCAGTCAAGGTAGAGTTCAAACTGAAATTTAAAGGAGAAGGGCTCTTTTATGCAACTCCAACTGGAGAAGGTTTGCAAAGTGGAAACTGCAGAGTTTTGCACAACTCTTTAGTCAGTTTGCTTTCTTAGGCCAGACAAGTCTGTCTACAATGGTGGAGTCATAAGCCTAAAGGAGAGAAACGGGTGTGAGAAAAGAAGAGGCACCTGCCTATATCTAGTAGCTATCCTGTGTGAGAAGCAAAAGGTAGTTGTAAGAAAGCTATAAATGCGATTCTGTCCAGCAGTTCGGTGTCTGCTGGATGTACCAAGTCATGGCCTTCAGGCAGTTTCTATTAGTCAGAGTCATGTTTGCCTGATTCTGTAGGTGGGTGGAGGGTCAAGGCAAATGCCTCCTCTCCAGCTTCTCAGATGGGAAGTAACTGTGAAACACAGTAGACCTGTCAAAAGCACAGGGAATGCGATATGTAAAGTCAGAAACACAAGTCAACAGTGGTATTAATTCTGCAGCAGTATAAAAATAAAGAATTGTTTACAAAGATGAAGAATTAAAACTTAATAATGTCGTAATTAAATAATCAGCATTCCCACAACATTTTAGTCATCATATGCCTGACTAAGTTGTACATTTAATGGTGAAAATTCCTTTCTGGGGTGCATTCTGGATATGGTACTGTAAATGCACACATTTTAAATGTTGTGCTAAACAGCAATTTTGTCAGGAATAGCCAAGAAATAAACTCCTGGGTGAGTGGAAGGTCTGGGAACATCTGTTCAGGGAAAATAATTGAGCATATTGGTTGAAGGAGCTTGCGAGTATAAAATAGATGTGGAGGCTTATTTGTCTACATTGTTTATGAGTTTTAATTTCTCAAATTTCATGCTGATTTTGTAACATATTGCCTGATAAGGGAATTAGAAAGAAAAGCAAGGGTACCGGATAATGCTTCTTTCATCCCAGCTAAAGGTATGCTCCTGAGTTTTCTCAAATATCGCTTCTCCAGTAAAGCCTCCTCTGGCCTTTCATCCAGCCATATTAGGTTAGAGCTCCATGGAATCTCACAACCCTTCACTCTTTTCCCTCAGAGTGCACATCGCGCTTACAATAAATAACAAATAGGCCAGGCATAGTGGCTCATGCCTGTAATCCCAGCACTTTGGGAGACTGAGGTGGGCAGATCACTTGAAGTCAGGAGTTCGAGACCAGCCTGGCCAACATGGTGAAACCCCGTCTGTACTAAAAAACAAAACAAAACAAAAACAAAAATTAGTGTGGTGTCGTGGCACATGCCTGTAATTCCAGCTACTCAGGAGGCTGAGGCAAGAGGATCACTTGAACCCCAGAGGCTAGTTTAGTGCTTTTTTTTCCTTCTAGATGGTACATTCTGTGAGGATAGGGACTGTGTCCATCTTAGTCACTGCTTACCAGGGACTCCTAGCTCAGAACCTGGCACATAGTGAGTGTCAGTTAATATTTCTGAATTAATTTCATTTTCTACCCATCCTTTATCTGAACTAGCTGAATGGGTTTCTATTTCTTGCAAACAAGAAAGTTAAGAAGAATTTGCTGGATGCAGTGGCTCATGCCTGTCATCCCAGTGCTTTGAGAGCCTGAGGTGGGAGGATTTCTTGAGCTTAAGAGTTCAAGACAAGCTTGGGCAACATGGCAAGAATCTCGTCTCTACAAAAAATGACAAAATTAGCCAGGCATGGTGGTGTGTGCCCATGGTCTCAGCTACTCAGGAGGCTGAGGTGGGAGGATTGCTTAAGCCCTGGAGGTCAAGGCTGCAGTGTGCTGTGATCCGCCACTGCACTCCAACCTAGGTGACAGAGCAAGACCATGTCCCAATAAACAAATAAATAAATAAATAAATTTATTTATTTATTTATATTTATTTAATTTTTATTTTTTATTATTATACTTCAAGTTCTATGGTACATGTGCACAACGTGCAGGTTTGTTACATATGTATACATGTGCCATGTTGGTGTGCTGCACTCATTAACTCTTCATTTACATTAGGTATATCTCCTAATGCTATCCCACCCCCCTACTCCCTCCCCACAATAGGCCTCAGTGTGTGATGTTCCCCTTCCTGTGTCCAAGTGATCTCATTGTTCAATTCCCACCTATGAGTGAGAACATGAAGTGTTTGATTTTCTGTTCTTGTGGTCGTTTGCTGAGAATGATGGTTTCCAGCTGCATCCATGTCCCTACAAAGGACACGAACTCATCCTTTTTTATGGCTGCATAGTATTCCATGGTGTATATGTGCCACATTTTCTTAATCTAGTCTGTCACTGATGGACATTTGGGTTGATTCCAAGTCTTTGCTATTGTGAATAGTGCTGCAATAAACATATGTGTGCATGTGTCTTTATAGCAGCATGATTTGTAATCCTTCGGGTATATCCCCAGTAATGGGATGGCTGGGTCAAATGGTATTTCTAGTTCTAGATCCTTGAGGAATGGCCACACTGTTTTCCACAATGGTTGAACTAGTTTACAGTCCCACCAATGGTGTAAAAGTGTTCCTATTTCTCCAGATCCTCTCCAGCACCTGTTGTTTCCCGATTTTGTAATGATTGCCATTCTAACTGGTGTGAGATGGTATCTCATTGTGGTTTTGATTTGCATTTCTCTGATGGCGAGTGATGATGAGCATTTTTTCATGTGTCTGTTGGCTGTAT
>NW_022162310.1:0-6547 GCF_008728515.1 Papio anubis | reverse complement strand
TTTTTGTAAGTAGAGACAAGAGTTTCACCATGTTGGCCAGCCTGGTATTGAACTCTTGGCCTCAAATGATCTGCCTGTGTCAGCCTCCCAAAGTGCTGGTGAAGTTTAGCAACAACCATATGAATGTACTTAATACCATTGAACTGTACACTTAAGATGGCTAAGATGGTAAATATTAGGTTATATTTATTTTACCCAAATTTTTAAAAATTGAAAGATTAAAAAAGATAAGTAGAGAAATTTGAGTATAACTGGCTAACAGATGACATCATCCCCCGTTTAAATATATATATATATACACACACACACACACACACACACACATACATATATTAGTTTTGTTAGAAGTGTTTATGATATTACGGTTATGATGAAAAAATGTTTTTATTTTTAGACATGGATATTGAAGTATAGATGCTTCTAGACTTATGATGGCAAGGCATACCACAATTCCATTGTAAATTTAAAATATCCTAAGTTGAAAATGCACTTAATACACCTAACTTACTAAACTTCCTGAAAATCAGAGGTTCCCAATTCCCAGGCCACAGACCGGTACTGATGGATGGCCTGTTAAGAACTGGGCCTCACAGCAGGAATTGAGTAGCAGGCGAGTGAGCATTACTGCCTGAGCTCTGCCTCCTGTCAGATCAGCAGCAGCGTTAGATTCTCATAGGAGAGCAAACCCTTCTGTGAACTGTGGGTGCAAGGAATCTAGGTTGCGTGTTTCTTACCAGAATCTAATCAGGTCCTGATGATCTAAGGTGGAACAGTTTCATCCTGAAAATATCCCCCTGCCCATCCCTGTCTATGGAAAAATCGTCCTCCATGAAACTGGTCTCTGGTGCCCAAAAGGTTGGGAACCGCTGCTGAAAATCGTAGCTTAGCCTAACTTACCTTAAATGCGCCCAGAACACTTACATTCGCCTACAGTTGAGCAAAATCATCTGGCAACATAGTGCGCTGTAGAGTATCAGTTGTTTACCTTGGTGATTGCATAGCTGACTGGGAACAGTTGCTTACTAAGATTACCCAGCAAGGCAAGACAGTATGCTACTGCTTTCTACCAAATGCATGTCACTTTCACACCATCGTAAAGTCAAAAATTAAAGTTAAACTATCATGAATTAGGGATCATCTGTGTTTAGTGGTGAAATATCTTGATGTTTGTAATTTAATGTATATACTCCAACAACAATAAAATAGATAGAGAAATGTGGCAAAATGTTAACTATTAAATCAAGATGATGTGTATACGGTATTTATTTTACTATTCTCTTTCTGTTTGTTTAAACATTTCCATAATAATTTTAAAAATTATATTATTTGTTGAACTCATATGCTCTGTAACATTGTCCTTTTTAAAAATATTTTATTTGTTCATAAAAGTCATATGCTCAGGAATGAAAATAGAGGAAAGTAAATACTATTGACCTATCACTCACAGAGAGCTCTTGTCAATAGCATTTATCTTTACAGGCTTTTATTCTGTGCTTATTTATTATTTTTTGTGAACAAATCATAACAATTTTTGTGATATGCTCCCTGTCAATATCATTAATATGTTCCATTAAACCCCTTTCTAAATGTTCTGGGATATGAACAGAGAAATTTTCAGGAGTACGATTGTTGGCTCAAATTGTATATGTATTTATAATTGTAATTGTTGCTGCTAGATATAGTTCTAGAAATATTATAATGTTACCTATTCCCATCACTGATCTTTAAGGAGGAAAATATTTTACTCAGGCCTTATGTAGCTTTTTAATTGAAAAGAAATTCAGTACTATAAATGCTTTAGGCTTCTCTCTTATCTCTTGCTCAACCCCCCAAGGAAAAAAAGAATGATATAATCTTATTGACAAGATAGGATAGAAAGACTGTACATTTAAACTTAGTCCCTTTCTCTTCCCTTTCATTTTTAATTTGGCTTATCTGAAGGGAACATGTGTTTCTATTTTGCCGTCATACACTAAGAAAGCTTACTTCCATGAGAGAAGCCTGTAATTGTTAGATTGCCTATGAGGTGGTAAATAAAATTGCCAATAATATAAGACACATTAACAGATACCAGCTTTTATCTTTAATACAGATTATTTTTGATTCTCTATGTACCTATTTCCATGTAAACAGTCACAGTTCCTTCCTAACTCTGGACTGTATAAGAGAGTGCTATTTATCTGGTTTCTGGAAAACCCCCAATTTCATGTGCATGGGCAATAACATTGACAGAGAAAAAGTGGAATTTTAGGGGGCAAGCATAAAGAGATTGTGGCTTTTATCAGAGGCAAAGAAAGTGACTTCAATTATTACTAATTGTCAACTAGACACCAAATGACATAAGGTTTTGAAATTTTGGGATGACTCAAGTCTTTGCACAGGATAGTAGCTGTTTAATGTAAATAGAAATGTAGGTGCTGACCTTAAGTACAAACTATGGAGCTCCATGAAATAGTCCAGCATAAGGATGGGTATGAGGAGCTCATAATTTTTGCCAAACTTGAGCAGATATTAACTTTGTATGGACATTTGTGTGTTTGCATGTGTAACTTGAAAATAGCATACAGTAAACTTTATTTTTGCTGGAGGGGGCACATAGTACAGTTGTATGAACTTTAATATGCACTGTCCTCTCTCTGTATATACAGAGGATCAGTTCCAGGACCTCCATATACCAAAATCCATGAATACAAGTCTCCCAGTTGGTCCTGTAAAACCTGGATGTACAAAATGTCATCTCTCTGTAAAGGCAGTTGGGCATCCCTCCAATACCTTTCTGTGCCTGGCCTATTTCACTTAAATAATGTCCTCCTGGTTACATATTCTGAATACTTAGTCATGTGATTTGCAGTATAAACAAGTCTCTACCAGTAAGACTCCACCGGTAAGACGCAGATGCTCTTGTTTCACTGTTCAGCTGACATTTCCCAGGCTGGGACACTGGTTTCCTGGCAGTAGTAGCTGCTGACTCGTATCTGCCCTCTTCTCTGGAGTTTTGCACTCGACTGATGACAGTCATCTTACTTTGAGATGATTGTGAGATTAGACTCCTTAGCAAAGCTCCATGGATCCTGTACCAAAGCCAATGGCCAACCCATGGGGTCATAGAAGCACAAACCACTACTTTATAAGTATAATGGCTTTGTGTCATGATCTACACAGCAAAATTTCCCCAGGAAATAAGCGAGGACAGTCATCTCCTAAAATCACACTTTTGTTTAGTTCAAGGGTGAGTAAATTTTTATGTATGGGGACAGATAGCAAATATTTTAGGGTCTGCAAACCCATATGGTCTCTATTGCAACAACTCAGCAATGCTGGTGTAGGGACAAAGGAGACAGTAATTAGCAGAGTAGAGTACTAGCATAAAGACAGTTAAATAGAGCAGAATAGAGCCCAGAATATAATCCATTAATAGAATATCAAATGATCTTCTACAAGGGTGCCAAGAAATACAAAATGGAAAGGATAGTCTCTTCAACAAACGGTATTTGGAAAACTGAATATTCACATACAGAAGAATGACGTTGACCCTTAGATCATGCTCAAAAACCAACTCAAGATGAATTAAAGATTTAAATAGAACACCTTTAACTGTAAAACTCAGAATATAACATAGGTGAAAATCTTCATGACATTGTTATTGGCAATGATTTTTTGAATCAGACACCAAAATCATGGGTAACAAAAGCAAAAATAGATGAGTGGGACCACAAAAAAATAAAAAACAAAGTTTTTGCACAGCAAAGGAAATAATAGAATGTAAAAGCAATCTATGTAATAGAAAATATTTGCAACTCATACATCTGATAAAAGGTTAATATACATAATATATGATAAACTTCTTCAACTCATATTGAAACACTAAATAACTTAATTAGAAAAGGGATAAAGGACTTGAATAAATTTCTTTCTGGAGAAGACATACAAATTGCCAACAAGAATATGAAAAAATGTTTAATATCACTAACCATCAAGTAAATGTAAATCAAACCCACAATGAGATAAAACCTCACATCTGCCAGGGTGGCTATAATAAAAACAAAACAGAGATAATTAGTGTTGGTGAGGATGTAGAGAAACGAGAATCCTGATACACTGTTGGGAATGTAGAATGATACAGTCACTGTGAAAAACAGTATGAAAGTTTCTAAAAAAATTTAAAAGAGAACTACCATGTGATCAAAGAATCTTACTTATGGATATTTGTTTTAGAAAACTGAAATCAGAATTTTAAATGATTTTCTGATGTTAAAGAAATAGGTGCATTCCCATGTTCACTGACATGTTTCTCTTGAGATCACTCCCTCAAGAACTCATTTGTACAAGAATCTCCATCTCACCTCTGTTTCTGGAAATGCTTACCTATGGACACCATGTTTCCCAAAGCATGTAACATTTTGTTTTTGCAATTTAGAAGCTGGGGATTGAAAAAAGACCCCTATAGTACCCTTCAGGCAAACTATTTACTGATTATATATTATTAAATGTTGAATATCTCGTTACGTAGCTGATGCAATTGTTTCTATTTCTTAGCATTTTATCTCTCCACTTTTTGGCATATGCATTAATTGACGATGATAGGTCTTTATTAACAGCACATATATAATGTCTCTTTTTAGGAGAAAAACATTTACAATTATGATAAAAATAAAATAATGTTCATTATATTATTTTAACTTAGGTGAAATATAATGGTATTCATAGGGTTCAGGACATGCTACCCCAAAACGTCGTACTTTGGCATTTGAGAAAACAGCAGAAAAAGAAAGTTCTCTCTGACCTTCCCCTCACTCTTCTCTGAAGCAGGTCATAAAACCTAGGAAGAATTGTTTCACTTCTCCTAAAGCAAGTCATAAGATCCTTAATTGAGAGGTGCCCTCTCTATATCCAGAGGAAAGGAGCCTAAGCACAGAGACACCAGAATCTGAACAAATGGGCCTTGGCCTTGCTAAATTCTTCCCTAGTTTACCCAATGGATCATTTCCACTTTGTCCAATTATATTTTCCCATGACAGTCCACTCTTAAACCTAAGCACAAATACACAAGTTTCCCTTTTCTTTGGGTCTGAATTTCCTTATGAAGGCTCCTGTGTCATGTAAAACTTGTATTACATACGTTTGTTAACGTTTTTCCCTTGCAAAATGGCCGTTTGTTGTAGGCAGCTCAGCCAATAACCTATGACGGATAAAGAAAAAGTATTCCTTTTTTCTCCTACAGTGTATATCTATTAGGTGCATATATGTGCATATATGTTTATTCCTATGAATGTTTTCACATATACATACAAATAAATTATTTACTGAACATGTTTTTCAATAGTGATAAAGAGATGACAGCTTTAATATGTGGAGAAAAATATTTCTACATATATTTTACTTGTAAATCTCTCACTTTCTGGTCTGAATAATCACTTTTATATGTAAATCATCACAAGTGCAATTAAGTAAAAACTAGTTATTTGGATGCCCTGGATTAGAATCTTCATAATATGTGTCCATGCTTGAGTGTATATGTGTTTTCCTATTAAAGAGGCATGTAATAAGACAAGAAGAAAAATAGACTAGAATTGGTGGCAACATCCTCACCTTGTCTATAAATGGACACAATATAGAAATGCACACACAGACCAATTCAGTGAAATGTCATACCATATATTTTGCCTATTCTGTATGCATATCATATTTTTGAGACCATTTTAGCTCAGCCAAACAGTTCTTTTTCCCTTTAAAAAAGATTAAACAAAGCTGCTCAAAGAAATTAATGTTCTTCATGAGTGATAAGGTTTTGGCAGTAAATAGCAGACCATTGGACTTACAGTGGCTCATTCGTTCAAGATATCAAGATATTCCATTATCTCACATGGCAAAATAGCTAGAGAAAGGAAGTTTGTCTTACATTCAAAACAGGTTTGTGGCAGTTCCAAGCATCGTATCACACACTTCTGTCCCAAAGTGGAGCATAGAAAAAAAAATGTTTTTTTTGTTTTGTTTTGTTTGTTTTTTTGTTTGTTTGTTTGTTTTTCATTTTACACAGGGCTAGTCTCCTTTTTTGTGTGTTTTTATGTTGAAAAAGATATGTTCGGAATTCTTCCATAGAATTATGTATTAGGACTAATCCGACTTGGTCACATACTTTGTCATTTGAGACTGCAATATGTCCAAAGATAAATGGCCTAATAGGATGGGTACACACCAATAATGTTTCTTTCTCTTTGGAAGAAAAGGTTAACGTGTTGTTTTAAATATTAAATTGAAAGTAAAGAGAGTAGAGTAAAATTGCGAGAAGCATTTTATAGTTGATAAATTATGCATCCAGAGACTTAATCATTCTTCTCACCTTCCTCTCACGTAGACTTTAATCCTAGTGGCAGGTAAATATAAATAGTTAATTAGACACCTAAAACTTTCAGAAATATTCTGCTTAATATCAGTTCTGTTAGGATAAAAGATTTTGATGACACTTTATTTCTACATTGGTAGTATGTTGAATTGCTAACTACAGAGTTAAGCAGATTGAGAATAGTCTTCTATTTAAACATTAATG
>NW_022162309.1:0-6563 GCF_008728515.1 Papio anubis | reverse complement strand
TGACCAACATGGTGAAACCCTGTCTCTACTAAAAATGCAAAATTAGTCAGGCATGGTGGTGCATGCCTGTAATCCCAGCTACTCGGGAGGCTGAGGCAGGAGAATCTCTTGAACCTGGGAGGCGGAGGTTGTAGTGAACCGAGATGACACCATTGCACTCCAGCCTAGGCAACAAGAGCGAAACTCCATCTTAAAACAAACAAACAAATAAAAAACACTTTTGAAAGCTAAAGAAAATGAAACTAACATGAAAGCAGCCAGAGAGAAACAAGCGTTACTCATAGCAGAACACCACTTTAAATGCCAGCATTCTTCCTTTCTTGAATGGGAAAAAAAATAAATAAATAAAGATAAATGACAGGAGATTTCTCATCTGGAGGTCAGGAGGAAGTAGCATAACATTTTTCAAAGTGCTGGAAAGAAAAGAGCTGTCAACTACCAATTCTACATCTGGTGAAACTGTCAGGTAAAAAGGGAAATAAAGGCCGGGCGCGGTGGCTCAAGCCTGTAATCCCAGCACTTTGGGAGGTCGAGACAGGTGGATCACAAGGTCAGGAGATCGAGACCATCCTGGCTAACCCGGTGAAACCCTGTCTCTACTAAAAAATACACAAAACTAGCCGGGCAAGGTGGCGAGCGCCTATAGTCCCAGCTACTCGGGAGGCTGAGGCAGGAGAGTGGCGTAAACCCGGGAGGCGGAGCTTGCAGCGAGCTGAGATCCAGCCACTGCACTCCAGTTTGGGCGACAGAGCGAGACTCCATCTCAAAAAAAAAAAAAAAAAAAAAGGGAAATAAAGACATAGACAGGAAAACTAAATAATCTGTTGCTAGCAGGCCTACCCTTAACAATTGGCTAAGGAAGTTCATCAAAAAAAAAAAAGAAAGAAAGAAAAAGAAAATGAGAAAAGACAGATTCAGCCAGGTGCAGTGGCTCACACCTGTAATCCCAGCACTTTGGGAGGCTGAGGCTGAAGGATTGCTTGAGGATAGGAGTTCAAGACTAGCCTGAGCAACATAGCAAGACCCCCATCTCTACAAAAAAATTCAAAATTAGCTAGGCATGGTGGTGCACTCCTGTAGTCTCAGTAACTCCAGAGGCTGAGGCAGGAGGACCACCTGGGCCCAGGAGTTCAAGGTTGCAGGGAATTATAATGGCACCACTGCACTCCAGCCTGGCCAACACAGTGAGATCCTGTCTCAAAAAAAAAAACAAAACAAAACAGAAAAAGAAAAACAAACAAAGAAAAAGAAAAAAATTCTTGAAGCATCAGGAAGGAAAAATGCTCAATGAAAACAGCAGAAATATGGGTACATAAAACAGACTCTCCTTTTCTTCATGAGTTTTATGTACCATATTTGATTATTGAAACAAAAATTATAACAGCATGATATTAAAACAATGATATTTAAAAGTGGGTTAGGTAAAGGACCTAAGTGAAGGTGAGGTTTCCACATTTCACATAAAGTGAAAAATTGTTAGTACCTGTAGGTTTAAAATATGAGGCAAGGTGTTTTGGCTCATGCCTGTAATCCCAGCACTTTGGGAGGCTGAGGTGGGCGGAACACTTGAGCTCAGGAGTTCAAGACTACCTTGACCTACATGGTGAAACCCCATCTCTACTAAAAATACAAATATTAGCTGGGCATGGTGGTGCATGCCTATAATCCCAACTACTAGAGAGGCTAAGGTGGGAGAACTGCTTGAACCTGGGAGGCAGAAGTTGTAGTAAGCCGAGATCATGTCACTGTACTCCAGCCAGGGCGACAGAGTGAGATCTTGCCTCAAAAAAAAAAGAAAGAAAGAAAGAAAAGAAAAGAAAAGAAAGAAAAGAAAAAGAAAAAGGCCAGGCACGGTGGCTCACGCCTGTAATCCCAGCACTTTGGGAGGCCGAGGCGGGCGGATCACGAGGTCAAGAGTTCAAGAACAACCACCTGGCCTACATGGTGAAACCCCATCTCCACTAAAAATACAAAAAATTAGCCGGGCGTGGTGGCACGCACCTGTAATCCTAGCTACTCAGGAGGCTGAGGCAGGACAATTGCTTGAACCCAGGAGGTGGCGGTTGCAGCAAGCCAAGATCGCACCACTGCACTCCAGCTGGGGTGACAGTGCCAGACTCTGTTTCAAAAAAAAAAAAAAAGACACCATAACATGCATCTCCATGTCTCTGTCTCCGACAATGCAGGGTAAGAAGGTTTAGCATTCGCTTGTTTGAATAATTTCAGCATACGGGGCATAGAGGTAGTTTCTAGTTGCCTGCCCCTGGCAAGGTTAGGACAGGGGCATAGTGGCCAAGAATGTGACAGCCCCATAGAAGAGATGGTTGGAGTTATGGACTCTGGATTGGCTGGTTTGCGTTTGAAAGGCACACCCAGGGACAAGTTGCCTAATATCTCTAGGAATTGGCGAAGCCTGAAAGGGACAGCCCCTCCATAGTCAGGAAGGCTCCAGATGGTAAAGGATCAGAAAACAGAAAGTAAAAGACACGGTTAATAGCAGGAAGGTTACCGCTATTAAAAAAAAAAAAAAAAAAAAAAAAGACACCGTTATTGACACAGTAGACTGAGCCGGGTGTGGTGGCTCACGCCTATAAATCCTGCACTTTGGGAGGCTTAGGCGGGTGGATTGCCTGAGATCAGGAGTTCAAGACCAGCCTGGCCAACATAGTGAAACCCCATCTCTACTAAAAATACAAAAAATTAGCTGGGCGTGGTGGCAGGCGCCTGTAATCCCAGCTACTATGGAGGCTGAGGCAGGAGAATTGCTTGAACCTGGGGAGGCGGAGGTTGCAGTGAGCCGAGATCGCTCCATTGCACTCCAGCCTGGGCGACAAGAGAAGAGTAAAACTCCTTCTAAAAAAAAATAAAAACACACAGTAGACTGTGACAAGAGACTAAGAGACACATGCGTATTTTAATACCCAGAACAATCACTATGAAAAGTATACAAGGAAGGAGATACACTCAAAAACATTAAATAAATCAAAATAGAATTCTAAAGAGTATTCAAGTAACCCACAGTAAGACAAGAAAAGCAAAGGACCAAGAACCAAAGAAAACAAACAGAAAACAAATAATAAAATGAAAAACACAAGTGTTAACATAACAATAACTGCCTCAAATGTAAATGGTCTAAATACGCCAATTCAAAGACAGACATTTAGCCGGGCTGGATGGCTCATACCTGTAATTCCAGCACTTTGGGAGGCTGAGGCAAGAGGATTGCTTATGTCCAGCAGTTCAAGACCAGCCCAGATAACACAGCCAGACCTCATCTCTACAAAAAAATCGAAAAATTAGCCGGATGTGGTGGTGCACACCTGTGGTCCCAGGGGTGGCTGAGGTGGGGGGATCATTTGAGCCCAGGAGGTCGAGGCAGCAGTGAGCCACAATCGCATCACGACACTCCAACCTGGGCAACAGAGCAAGACTTTGTCTCAAGAAAAACAAAACAAAACAAAACAAAAGCTATACCATGCAAATATTAATGAAAAATAATGAAGTGGCTTTATTAAAACTCGATAAAGTAGACTTCAGAGAAAAGAAAATTACTAGAGAAAAAGAGAAATATTGCATAATGGACCGGGAGCGCTGGCTCAAGCCTGTAATCCCAGCACTTTGGGAGGCTGAGACAGGCGGATCACGAGGTCAGGAGATCGAGACCATCCTTACTAACCCGGTGAAACCCCATCTCTACTAAAAAATACAAAAAACTAGCCAGGCAAGGTAGCGGGCGCCTGTAGTCCTAGCTACTCAGGAGGCTGAGGCAGGAGAATGGCGTAAACTCGGGAGGCGGAGCTTGCAGTGAACTGAGATCCGGCCACGGCACTCCAGCCTGGGCGACAGAGCGAGACTCTGTCTCCCAAAAAAAAAAAAAAAAAAAAAAGAAATATTGCATAATGATAGAAGTATCAATCAATCCACCAGCAAATCATAAATATCCCAATTATTTATGCATTAAACAACAGAGCCTCAAAATACATTAAGCAAAAAATGATAGAGCTAAAAG
This sequence comes from Papio anubis, assembly GCF_008728515.1. Taxonomy (NCBI): domain Eukaryota; kingdom Metazoa; phylum Chordata; class Mammalia; order Primates; family Cercopithecidae; genus Papio; species Papio anubis. The sequence goes on along the minus strand of NW_022162309.1, from coordinate 2,554 downwards.
GAGAAATTCTTAAATCCACAATTATAGTTGGAAACATCAATACCCACTGCTCCCCATTTTATACAACCACTAGACATAAATCAGCAAGGTTATAGAAGATGTTCAAAACACAATCAGGTTGAGCTCATGCCTGTAATCCCAGCACTTTTGGAGGCCAAGGTGGGAGGATCACTTGAGGCCAGGAGTTTGACCATCCTGGTCAACATAGTAAGACCCTGTCTCTACAAAAAAATTTAAAATTAGCTAGGTGTGGTGGTGCACACCTGTAGTCCCAGCTACTCATGAGGCTGAGGTAGGAGGATCACTTGAGTCTGGGAGGTCAAGGCTGCAGCAAGCCAGATTTTGCCACTGTACTCCAGCCTGGGCAAGAAAAAGTGAGATCCTGACTCAAATAAATAAAAAAAAAATAATGCGGTCGGAAAAAAAAAGCGGTGGCTCAAGCCTGTAATCCCAGCACTTTGGGAGGCCGACGGGCGGATCACGAGGTCAGGAGATCGAGACCATCCTGGCTAACACGGTGAAACCCGCTCTCTACTAAAAAATACAAAAACTAGCCGGGCACGGTGGCGGGCTTCGTAGTCCCAGCTACTCGGGAGGCTAAGGCAGGAGAATGGCGCGGAACCCGGGAGGCTGAGCTTGCAGTGAGCTGAGATCCCGCCACTGCACTCCAGCTCAAGGGCAGAGCTGGTGACCGGCCTCAAAAAACAAAAAACAAAAAACAAAAACGTAAATAAACTGGTAATTCAAAAAAGTTCACTCACACCTGTAATCTCAGCATCTCTTGGGAGGCCGACATGGGCAGATCACCGAGGTCAGAGTTCAAGACCAGCCTGACCAACATGGTGAAACCCCGTCTCTACTAAAAATACAAAAATTAGTTGGGCATGGTGGTGGGCGCCTGTAATCTCAGCTACTTGGGAGGCCGAGGCAGAAGAACCATTTGAACCTGGGAGGCAGAGGTTGCAGTGAGCCCAGATCGTGCCACTGTACTCCAACCTAGGCAACAGACTCTGTCTCAAAAAAAAAAAAAAAAAATTATTGATTTTGTGACCTTGATACTTTTGAAAATTACAAGCCCGTTATTTTGTAGAATGTCCCTCAGTCTGGGTGCGTCTGACCTTTCCTTGTGGTTAGGTTCAGGTTCTCATCTTGGATAGGAAGATCACAGAGGTGATGCTGTCTCCTCATTTCAGCCTATGAGGTGGCACATGATTTTCATACTGGTGGTATTCATTTTGATTCCTTTATTAAGATGGTATTTGCCAAGTTTTTCTACATTAAAGTTATTATTTTCCTATTTCAATATGGAGTGGGGAGGTACTTTCAGGCTATATCAGTACCCCATTCCTCATCAAACTTTCCATTTATTTATTAATTTATTTATGGCAGTATGGACTCGCAGTTTTCTATTTTATTCAATACGTTATAATTAATTCCTTTTATTATTTATTTTGATTTTTAATTTTTTTTGTTTTAAAATAATTGTAAAGCCAGGTGCTGTGGCTCATGCCTGTAATCGTAGCACTTTGGGAGGCCGAGGCAGGCGGATCACGAGGTCAAAAGTTCGACACCAGCCTGACCAACATGGTGAAACCCCGTCTCTATTAAAAATACAAAAATTAGCCAGGCGTAGTGGCACTTGCCTGTAATCCCAGCTACTCGGGAGGCTAAGGCAGGAGAATCGCTTGAACCTGGGAAGTGGAGGTTGCAGTGAGCTGAGATCATGCCACTGCACTCCAGCCTGGGGGACAGAGTGAGACCTCATTTCAAAATAATAATAATTATTATTGTTACTATAAATTCACATGCAGTGGTAACAAAAATTATAAGGGAGGAGCCATGCACTCTTCATTCAGTTCCCCAGTTGGTAACATCCGGCATAACCATAGTACCATGTCAAAACCAGGATATTGATGTTGGTGCAATCCAGAGTGTATTCAGATTTCACCAGTTTTCTGTGCACTTATTTGTGCGAGTTTAATTCCATTCAATTATTTCACATGTAACCACCACCACATTCAAGACAGAGAAGGCTTCCATCCCCATAAAGCTCCCTTGTGCTACCCCTTTATAAACGGAACAGACACCTACCTTCTCCACCACCCTAATCCCTCGCAGCACCTAATCTCTATTTTCTTATTTCAGGATTATTGTAGAAAATAAATCATACGATAAGCAATTTTTTCAGATTGGCTTTTTCACTCAGCATAATCCCGTGGAAATCCATCCAAATCGTTGTATGTATCAAGGGTTTGCTCCTTTGTATTGCTGAGCACTGTTCCATAGTATGGACATATCACAGAGATAAACATTCATCCCTAATGTTGAAAAGGCATTTGGGGCCGAGCGTGGTGGCTCAAGCCTGTAATTTCAGCACTTTGGGAGGCCGAGGCGGGTGGATCACGAGGTCAGGAGATCGAGACCATCCTGGCTAACACGATGAAACCCCCTCTCTACTAAAAATACAAAAAATTAGCTGGGCGTGGTGGCAGGCGCCTGTAGTCCCAGCTACTGGGGAGGCTGAGGCAGGAGAATGGCCTGAACCCGGGAGGCG
>NW_022162308.1:0-6567 GCF_008728515.1 Papio anubis | reverse complement strand
TAGGGGCTCAGTAATTGCTTGCACACTGAGCTTATCTCTCCTGGATTATTCCCTTTGGAGCCCAGCCACCATGTTGTAAGAGGTCCAGACTGTCCTGATGGAGAGAACAGCCATGTGGAATCGGCTCCAGAGCATGAGAGGCCACTTTGAGAGGAAGGTTCTGAGAGCACATGGAGAGAAACCTCAAGTCCCAACTAGCCCAAACAGTTGGCCTACCAGCTAAAGGTGGACTAAATAGTCACCAAAGGAGAGACCAGAAGAAAAGCTACTTAGTTAATTAATTGATTGGATTCTGAGAAATAATCTTTGTTTTAAAAAGTCATATGTTTCAGGGTGGTTTGCTGGGCAGAAGCAGATAACTGAAGCAATCCTAAAAATAAGAAACAATATTCCTTTAACCTCACTCTATCTCTTCTTGGCTAAGCTTCTGGAAGTAGTCTATATCCCTTAAAAAAAAAAAAAAAAAGCAAACAAACAAACAAAAAAACAGAGTCTCAGTCTGTCACCCAGGCTGGAGTGCAATGGTGTGATCTCGGCTCTCTGCACTCCACTTCCTGGGTTCAAGCAATTTTCCTGCCTCAGCCTCCCAAGTAGCTTGGACTACAGGCACACTCCACCACACCTGGCTAATTTTTGTATTTTTAGTAGAGATGGGGTCTCACCATGTTGCCCAGACTGGTCTCAAACTCCTGACTTCAAGTGATCTGCCCGCCTTGGCCTCCCAAAGTGCTGGGATTATAGGCGTGAGCCACTGTGCCCAGCCTGGAAGTAGTCTGTCCTTGATGCCTGAATTCCTCAATTTCTAATCTAATAGGTGTTCTTCAGTTGTTTGCACTGCCCCTCTCTGCTGTACTAGTTCTCTGGGGACTTCTTCCCTGATTTCCATGACTCCTAGGCTCCTGGTTCTCCTCATTTCTCTCTCACCGGACATTTTCCATTACCTTAATGGCCTCTTCTTCCTCCACTTGCCCTTTTTGTGTTCCTCAGTCTCAGGTTCTGTCTTCGGCTACCTTTTTCTTTTTTTAAAAAATACTTCATACGCTGTCTGGGTGATCTCATTTGTTGTATGATTTCAGCCATAACTGATGATCCATAAATCTAGGTGCTGGGCATTGGTTTAAATCTATGAGCACAATATGAAAAACAGGCACAGTGCTAGGCCTGTAGTCAGTGAACACATGATAGTTCTCTGTAAGCACTAAACAATCTCTTGCCTCCATGCTTTTATTCCTATCTCCTCTACTGGCAATAGCCTCACCTGCTGAGGTGGAACAATGCTCCCTACACCTCCCTTTTAGCTAATTCCTGTTCCTCCTTTAAACTTAGTTCAAACACACTATTCCCTGAGAAGTCTTTGCTAATAGACCCATTTTATCTTTCCTTCATGGGCTACGTGACTTCAGTCCATGGCTGTACTCTTAATATATTTCATTTGCATTTTAACTATTTTAATTGTTCCTTTATGTGTCTCCTCTCCTTTAGAATCTGAACTCCTTGAGGGCAAGGACCATATCTTACTAATTTGTTATTTCCCAGGGTTGAACATAGTGCTCAGTGTATCATCTGTGCCCAATAATAGTTGTTCAAGAAAAGATTGTTCAAAGACTGAACTGTAGACTTTCCGTCTAATGTCCTGTGGAATTCTATCCTACTGAGGTTTTCGTATCTGTATTTATAATTATAAGTGAAATTGGTCTATAATCAAGTGTGTATGTAAGTCAAAGAAGCCTGGAGGCCACTGACATGTTTAATTTGTAAAATGAGTTGGCATCTCCCATTTTCCCAATGCTACAGCAAAGTTTTCAAACATGGAAATTATCTTTCTCTAAGATTTGACAGCACTCACCTGGATTCCCAATACTGGTAGTGGGGATACAGGTTTTTAACTTTTTTTTTTTAATAGTTTTTTTCTTTTTCTATTTGTTTTCCTCTATTACACTTTTCCAAATTTTCTGTTTCTTATACTTTCAATTATTTTATTTTTAGGGAGAAATGATAACCTAATTGCTATTTTAAAATTCAAAACTCAAAATTCATAATTATATACAAACTTAAAAAGATATTCTAGAGGCGGGTGTGGTGACTCACGCCTGTAATTCCAGCACTTTGTGAGGCCAAGGCAGGCGGATCACAAGGTCAGGAGATCAAGACCATCCTGGCTAACATGATGAAACCCCGTCTCTGCTAAAAATACAAAAAATTAACTGGGTGTGGTGGCATGAGCCTTGAGGCATTGGGAGGCTGAGGCAGGAGAATCGCTTGAACCTGCGAGGTGGAGGGTTGCAGTGAGCCGAGATTGTGCCACTGCACTCCAGCCTAGGTGACAGAGCGAGACTCAGTCTCAAAAAAAAAAAAGACACTGTAGCTACTATTGTAGCAATTTTCTCAGTTCTAATTTTGCTTCCTTCTTTTCTCTTAGACTCTTAGATGGGCTACTATATTGCTTGTTTTATTTGTTCTTTCAACAAGTCTGCTTCTTTTTATCTTTATTATTTCCCTACTCTTATTTTCTTAGGATTTCTTTCGTGTTATATTTCTAGAAGTTTAAATTGAATACTAAGTTATTTTTAAAAATCATTTCATAAATTCAATTTTGAGTATATCTTTAACCATATTTCCTATATTTGCTTATGTAATGTTTCCGTAATCATTTTTTTCTAAAGTATCTTTATTATTATTTGTCTTTGAACCACATATAAGGCTTTTCAATCTTTTAATGACTTTTTTGTCTTAAACTTTATGAGTTCTCACTTTATTACATATGATCAGAAATTATGACCAATATAATTTCTACTTGTTTGAATTTATTGAGAGTCTTATTTAAAAATATAAGTTATTGTTCATAAAGTAATAAAGTATAATTTATTAATTGTACCTTAAAATTATTTTGTTCATATTCTCTAATTCCGTTTTGGTACATACTGTATTTAATCTGACACAGCCCAATAACAATGAATTAAAATCTTTCACTGCAGTCATCTGTGTGTGTACGTGTGTATGTGTTTTATAGTTAGGGCTTAGGAATCTTGGACAGCTCCCTGGAAGCGGGGTGCTGATATGGACATAATCTAAAACAGGGGTGTCCAATCTTTTGGCTTCCCGGGCCACATTGGAAGAAGAATTGTCTTGGGACACACATAAAATACACTTAAATTAACAATAGCTGATAAACTAAAAAAAAAAAAAAAAAAAAAAAGGCAAAACGTCTCATAATGTTTCAAGAAAGTTTATGAATTTGTGTTGGGCCGCATTCAAAGCCATCCTGGCCACATGTGAGACAAGCTTGGTCTAAAACAAAAGGGGTTAAAAATACTAAGATAGGAAAAGTTACATTGATCAACTTTTCATATGTCCTGTACTTCCCTCTTGTTGCACTTACTCTTCTGTGTTATATTTTCCATCAAATTGAATCAGACTTGTTTACCACAGTTATCTCAGTGGTCACTCAATAGTTATTTGCTCATCAAATAAGTTAATATTAGATCCTCTTTTTAAAACTAACCTGAGATTCCTTGGTACCTGGCCTAATTGTTTCACTTGCTCTGACTTCAGAGATTTTACTACATGTTCTTTCAGTGTTTCTTTTCTATTTTCATGCTGGCATATGCAATATATTCTGTTTACTTTTAGCTATTTGGAAGCCAATTACCATATTGCTAACCTAGTAATAATTTCCTTAAAACAATTAGACATTTTTCATTCTGTGCTTAATCAAAACTGGTATCTTTTGACTCACTTTCATGGAGAAAGAAATATTGTGCCCTTGAGGGCTTCTTTCTTCTTTTTCTCCCTTTCCCCATTTTTCTAAAATTTAAAATATAATCAGATGATAGGTATTTTAGTTGTATGTTGCTGTGTAACAAATTATCCTAAAACTGAGTGGCTTAAAACAACAAACATTTATTATCTCTTGGGATGTGACTTTGCTGGGTCCTCTGGTCCAGGGTTGCTAGTAAGTCTGCAATCAAGGTGTTGGCGGGGGCTGCAGTCATCTCAAGGCTCAACGAGGAAAAGATTTGCTTCCAAGCTCACTCACGTGGCTGTTGGCAGCGTCAGAAGATCCACTTCCAAGCTCACTCACATGGCTATTGGCAGGAAGGCATCAGGTTCTGGCTGGCTGTTTGCCAGAGGTATCAGCTTCTTGCTACATGGGTCTATCCATTGGGGAGCTCACAACATGGCAATGCTTAGAATAAAGCTTAAGAGAAAGCAGGAAGAGATAGAAAAAGAGAGCATGTGAGTGCAATGAGAGAGTGCAAAGAGATAGTGAGCAAGATGGAAACCAGAATATTTTTGTAACCAGATCTCAGTATCCATACTTTTTACTGTATTTATTTGTTAGAAGAGTGTAGGTCCAGCCCACCCTGCAGGGGAGATTTCACAAAGGGTGAACATCAGGAAGAAGGAATCATTGGGAGCCGTCTCAGATGCCGTATACAACAGTAAAAAACTTCCTGTCTCTATTCTTTCAAAGTCTTTTTCCTTTTATTCCAATATCTGTATTATTTTAGACACCATTTATACTCTTTCCCTGTTACTTGTAAAAACATTATGAGGCATTTTATACTTATTTCCGAAACTTAGTATCAGTGACAATCACTATTTCTTTTCAACCATAACTTCCCAACTAATAGTTTAACATTGACAGTTTCAGAAGAGATATATAAGGCAGCAAGACTGATCTTAAATCCTTGTTCACCCTCTCCAAACTCTTATCAACTTACAGGTGTATTTTTATCTCTTGGGTTTAATAATTCACCAGAATTTATATTATTATTGTTCCCTTTTTGGCTGGGCATAGTGGCTCACGCCTGTAATCCCAGCACTTTGGGAGGCCGAGGCGGGTGGATCACAAGGTCAGGAGATCGAGACCATCCTGCCTAACATGGTGAAACCTCATCACTATTAAAAATACAAAAAATTAGCCGGGCATGGCGGCATGTGCCTGTAGTCCCAGCTACTCAGGAGGCTGAGGCGGGAGAATGGTGCGAACCCGGGAGGCGGAGCTTGCAGTGAGCTGAGATCACACCACTGCACTCCAGCCTGGGCGACAGCGAGACTCTGTCTCAAAAAAAAAAAAAAAAAAAAAAAAAAAAAAAAAATTTTTTTTTTTATTGCTCTTATCTTGGATAAAGTAAGTCCTCTTGATTTCTAATATCAGGGTTCCCCCTCCAGACCCCTAATTCTGAAAACTTTGATAATTAAGTCTTAACCATTTGTTTTCTCTTTATCAGGAATGTTTTATCTACAGGTTGGCTATCAGGTCAGTGTCCTGTTCTTCATATCTACTGTCTTCTTTTGTTCCCTTTAAACTATTTTATTGACTTATTTTGTGTTTGGTATAACATTCTTGACACTATCATTTATTTGGATGAAAATATTTTCTGTAGTTTTCATTCTGCTTTTTAGGGAGACCCAATTTCAGCTATTATGAATGTAATTTTGTTGCATTCTCCTTTTATGCTGACCTGTTCATTGATTGATGTGATGAATTCCTGTATCTCACTGAAATATAAAGCAGGTTTATCTTCAGGTTAACCTACTGTAGGAGGAAAATTTTCCTTTGGGGAAGTCTTACATATTCTTTAATGCTGCAAATTTTTTTCATATATCCCATACTCCTTTTTCCTTTGCGTATTTTTTTTTTTTCTAAAAGTCTTTACTATATTTGTCTGGAAGACCTGAGGGACTGGATTGTTTAAAAAAAAAAATGAACCCACATCCCGTGATTCATTTGAACATGGAGAGTTCTCCCTGGGACTAGTGCCAAAGGTTCAATCAAAAGCTGCCAATGACTCCCCTAGGAAGCACTTGGTTCTGAAAATGAAGGATAGACCAGGAATAGTTGCAGGTTAGCTAACCTAAATCTTTCTGGGAATAAGACTGGAGTATATCAATCAATAGATGCAAGTCACTCATCTCTCTGCCGCGTGGCTGATCAAAGAGAATCTAGAGCATACCAAGTTCTTTCTTAATAATGCTGATGAATTATTTCTTTGTTTTGGCTCATGTTTCAACTTTTTATCTTATGGTTCTTCAGGTAACTTCAAGTCTAAATGTACAGTCAATAATCTATCAATATATTTTTTCTTATTTGGGGCTTTCTGTCTTTCCTTGCATCCTATTCCATTCCCCTGGGCTTTTCTTCTTGCTGAAGTAAATCCTTTAGTAGTCTTTTCAGTGAGGATCTGTGAATGACAGATGCCCTTCGACTTTATAAATTTGAGTAGATTTTCATTTTGTTCTCACATATGAATGATAGTTTAGCTGTGTGAAGAATTCTGAACTGATGGTGTTTTTTCTTTCTTTCTTTCTTTTTTTTTTTTTTTTTTTTTGAGACAGAGTCTTGCTGTATTGCCTAGGCTGGAATGCAGTGGCACGATCTTGGCTCACCACAACCTCCACTTCCCGAGTTCAAGCAATTCTCCCGCCTCAGCCTCCCGAGTAGCTGGGACTACAGGCGCAGGCCACCAGGCCTGGCTAACTTTTGTATTTTTAGTAGAGACGGGGTGTCACTGTGTTGGCCAGGCTGGTCTTGATCTCCTGACCTCATGATCCACCCACCTC
>NW_022162307.1:0-6576 GCF_008728515.1 Papio anubis | reverse complement strand
GGTTCTTTTCATTGAGCAGCTTGCTAACACTGTTTTCTTGGAATCTGCAATGGCATATTTTGGAGCACATTGAAACTTATTGTGACAAAGGAAATATCCTCATATAAAAACTGGAAATACACTTTCTGAGAAACTGTTCTTGGATGTGTTAATTCATCTCACAGGATTACATGATTCATTTCATGGATCCGTTTGGTAGCACTGCTTTTGGGGAATATTAGAAGGGATATTTTGGCACACATTGAAGGCTATGGTGACTAAGGAAATATTATCAGCTAAAAACTAGAAAGAAGCTTTCTGAGAAACTGCTTTGTGATGTGTGAATTCATGTCTCAGTGTTACACTATTCTTTTCATTGAGCAGTTTGCTAACACTCTTTTCTTGGAATCTACAGTGACATATTTCAGAGTGCATTGAAGATTATTGTGAAAAAGGAAATATCCTCAGACAAAAACTAGATAGAAACTTTCTCAGACTGCTTTGTGATATGTGAATTCAGGTCAGAGAGTTACACAGTTCTTTTCATTGAGTCGTTTGCTGTATTTTCTTGGAATCTGCAATGGGATATTTCAGAGTGCATTGAAGCTTTTGGTGACAAAGGAAATATCCTCATATAAAAACTAGAAAGAAGCTTTCTGAGAAACTTCTTAGTGATGTGTTAATTATTCTCACATAGTTACACGATTGGTTTCATGGATCAGATTTGTAGCAATGTTTTTGGGGAATCTGAGAAGAGATACTTTGGATCGCATTGAAGACTATGGTGACTAAGGATATATCCTCAGATAAAAAATAGAAAGAAACATTCTGAGATAGTTCTTCATGGTGTGTGAATTTTTCCCACTGAGTTACACCTTTATTTTCATGGTGCAGTTTGCTAACAGTTTTTGTGGAATCTGCAAAGGGATATATGGGAGCGCATTGAGGCCTACAGTGAAAAAGTAAATATCCTCAGACAAAACCTAGAAAGAAACTTTCTGGGAAACTGCTTTGTGATGTGTGAATTCATCTCACAGAGTTACACTTTTTTTTTTCATTGTGCGTTTGACAACACTGTTTTCATGGAATCTGCAATAGGATATTTGGGAGTGCATTGAGGCATATGGTGTAAAAGGAAATATCCACATAGAAAAACTAGAAGAAAGCTTTCAGAGAAACTGCTTTGTATTGTGTGGAATTCATCACAATTGAGGTATGCTTTTGTTCTTTTTTTCCTTGAGGGTTTGCTAACCCTATTTTCTTAGAATCTGCAATGGGATATTTTGAACCATTGAAGCTTAATATGGTGACAAAGGAAATATCCTCCTAAGTAAAAACTACAAAGAAGCTCCTGGGAAACCACTTTGAGATGTGTTAATTCGTCTAACAACATTACAGGATTCTTTTCATGGAGCAGTTCAGTAGCACTGCTTTTGGGGAATCTGATAAGGGATATTTTGGATTGCATTGAAGATTATGGTGACAAAGGAGATATCCATATAAAAACTGGAAAGAAGCTTTCTGAGATAATTGCTTTCTGATGTGTTAATTCATCTCAACAGAGTTTCACCTTCTTTCATGGAGCAGTTTGTTTACAACTGCTTTTGTGGAATCTGCAATGGGATACTATGGAGTGTATTGAAGCTTATTTTCACAAAATAAATATCCTCATAAAAAAAGCTAGAAGGAAGCTTTCTGAGAAACTGCTTTGTGATGTATTAGTTCAGCTCACAGTGTTACATGATTATTTTCATGGATCAGTTTCGTAGCACTGTTTCTGGGGAATCTGAGAAGGGATATTTTTGATTACATTGATGCCTAGGGTGACAAAGGAAATATCCTGAAATAATAACTCTAAAGAAGCTTTCTGAGAAACTTCCTTGTGATGTGGGAATTCATCTCACCGTGTTACATCTTTCTTTTCATGGAGCAGTTTGCTAATATTGCTTTCATGGAGTCTGCAAAGGGATATTGGGGAGCACTTTGAAGCTTATGGTGACAAAAAATATATCATCATATAAAAGCTAGAAAGAAGCTTTCTGAGAAACTGCTTTGTGATGTGTTAATTCATTTCACAGAATTACACAATTCCCTTCATGTATCAGTTTGGTAGCACTGTTTTTGAGGAAACAGAGAAGGGATATTTTTGGTCACATTGAAGGGTTTGGTGACTAAGGAAATATACTCAGGTAGAAACTAGAAAGAAGCTTTCTGAGAAAGTTCTTTTTGATATATGAATTCATCTCACTATGTTACACCTTTTTTTCATTGTTCTTTTGGTTGAGCACTTTGATAACACTGTTTTCATGGAATCTGCAACAGTATGTTTGGGAGCGCATTGAAGCCTATGGTGACCAAGGAAATATCCTCAGATAAAAATCCAAAGAAGCTTTCTGAGAAACTGCTTTGTGATGTGACCTTTCTTTTCACAGAGTAGTTTGGTAGCACTGTTTTTGGGGAATCTGAGAAGGGATATTTTGGATCACCTTGAAACCTATGGTGACAAAGGAAATGTCCTCATATAAAAACTAGAGAGAATCTTTCTGAGATACCGCTTTGTGATTTGTAAATTCATTTCACAGAGTTTTATGATTGTAACACAGGGTGTTACAACTTTTTTTAATGGAATCTGCAAAGGAACATTCGGGAGCTCCTAGAGGCCTATGGTGGGAAAGGAAATAACTTCAGATAAAAACTGGAGAGAAGCTTTTTGAGAAATAGTTTTTGATGTGTTTATTCATCTCATGGAGTTTAACCTTTTTGTTGATTGAGCAGTTTGGCATCACTGTTTTTTGTGGATCCTGAGAGGATATATTTGGGAGCACATTGAAGCCGAAGGTGAAATAAGAAAATTCTTCAGGTAAAAACTGGAGAGAAGCTTTCCGAGAAACTTCTTTGTGAGGTGTGCATTCATCTCATAGAGGTAAATGTTTCTGTTGAGGGAGCACTGTGGTATCACTGTTTTTGTGGTGTCTGAGAAGGGATATTTGAGAGTGCATTGAAGCATATGGTGGAAAAGGAAATATCCTGACATAAAAACTAGAAAGAACCTTTCTGAGAAACCGCTTTGTAATGTGTTAATTAGTCTCACAGAGTTACATGATGAGCAGTTTGGTAGTACTGATTTTGTTGAATCTGAGAAGGGATATTTTGGATCGCATTGAAGCCTATGGTGACAAAGGAAATATCCTCAGATAAAAACCAGAAGGAAGCTTTCTGATAATGTTCTTTGTGATGTATGAATTCATCTCACAGACTTACACCTTTATTTCATGGAGCAGTTTGCTAACACTGTTTTTGTGGAATCTGCAGAGTGATATTTGGGAGTGCATTGAGGCCTATAGTGAAAAAGGAAATATCCTCAGATAAAAACTAGAAAGAAGCTTTCTGAGAAACTGCTTCATGATGTGTGAATTCATCTCACAGAATTACAATGTTCTTTTCATTGAGCAGTTTGGTAACAATGTTTCCATGGAACCTTCAATAGGATATTTTGGAGTGCATTGAAGCCTATGGTGAACAAGGAAATATCCTCAGATAAAAACCAAAAAGAAGTTTTCTGAGAAACTGCTTTGTGACGTGTAAATTCATCTCACAGAGTTGCACTATTATTTTCATTGATCAGTTTGCTCCCACTGTTTTCTTGGAATCTGCAATGGGATATTTTGGAGTGCATTGACACTTAGGGTGACAAACGAAATATCCTCAGACAAAAACTAGAAAGAAGCTTTCTGAGAAACCGCTTTGTGATTTGTGATTTCATCTCATAGAGTTACATGATCCTTTTCATGGAGCAGTTTGGTAGCCCTGTTTTTATGGAATCTGCGAAGGTATATTCGGGAGCTCTCCGAGGACTATGGTGAAAAAGGAGATAACTTCAGATAAAAACTGGAGAGAAGCTTTTCAAGAAACAGTTTTGTTGTGTATATTCATCTCACAGAGTTTAACCTCTTTGTTAATTAAACAGTTTGGCATTACTGTTTTTGTGCTATCTGAAAGGAGGTATTTAGGAACACACATTGAAGCCCAGAATAAGGAAATATATTCAGATTTTAAACTAGAAATGAAGCTTTCTTGAGAAACTACTTTCTAGGATGCATGAGCTCATCTCAAAGAGTCAAGACCCTTTCTTTTCATGGAGCAGTTTATTACTTCCACTGTTTTTGTGAATATGCAGAGGGATATTTGGGAGTGCATAGAGGCCTAAGGTGAAAAAAGAAAATTCTTCAGGTAAAAACTGGATAGAAGTTTTCTGAGAAACTCTTTGTGATGTGTGCATTCATCTCATAGAGCCAAACGTTTCTGTTGAGGGAGCACTTTGGTATCACTTTTTTTGTGGTGTTTGAGAAGGGATACTTAAAAGCGCAATGAAGCCTATGGTGGAAAAGTAAATGTCCTCAGATAAAAACTAAAAGCTTCGGAGAAACTGCTTTGTGATGTCAATTTATCTCACAGAGTTACATCATTCTTTTCATGGAGCAGTCTGTTAGCACTGTTTTAGTGGCATCTGCAGAGGGATAATTTGCAGCACATAGAGGCCTAAGGTGAAAAAAGAAATTTCTTAAGGTAACAACTGGAGAGAAACTTTCAGAGAAACTCTTTTGTGATGTGTGCATTCACCTCAAAGAGCTGAACGTTTCTGTTGAGGGAGCACGTGGCATCACTGTTTTTTGGTGTCGGAGAACGGATATTTGGGAGTGCGTTGAAGCCTATGGTGGAAAAGGAAATATCCACATATAAAAACTAGAAAGAAGCTTAATGAAACTGTTTCAGATGTGTTAATTAATCTCATTATGAGTTACACGATTCTTTTCATGAATCAGTTAGGAAGCACTCTTTGTGGGGAATCTGAGAAGAGATATTTTGGGTCGCATTGAAGCCAATGGTCACAAAGTCAATATCCTCATATAAAATCTAGAAAGAAGCTTTCTGAGAAAGCTATTTTGTGATGTGTGAATTATCTCATTGTGAGTTGTATCCCTTCTTTTCATGGAGCAGTTAGCTAACACTCTTTTCTGGCGGAATCTGCAAAGGATATTTTGGGAGTGCATTCAGGCCTATAGTGAAAAAGGAAATATCCTCAGATAAAATCCAGAAAGAAGCTCTTTGAGAAAACTAGCCAGGATGTGTGAATTCATCCAATAGAGTTACACTGTTCTTTTTATTTAGCATCTATAAAATGTTTTAGTGAAATCTCAATAGTGCAGATTGAGCATTGAGGCTCATGGTGACAAAGGAATTATCCTCAGATAAAAACAAAGAAGCTTCACACAAACCTGCTTTGTGATGCTGCAGAATTCATCTCACAGAATTACACCATTGTATACATGGAGCAGTTTGGTAGCACTATATTGGGAATCTGAGAAGGCATATTTTGGATTGTATTGAAGCCTAGGGTAACAAAGGAAATATCCTCAGAGAAACCACAAAGAAGCTTTCTGAGAAACTTCATTGTGATGTGAATTTATCTCATATAGAGTTACATGACTTTAAATGGAGCAGTTTTGTTAACACTGATTTCATGGAATTTGTAAAGGGATATCTGGGAGTGCATTGAGGCCTATAGTGAAAAAGGAAATATTCTCAGATAAAAACGAGAAAGATTTCAGAGAAACTGCTGTGTGATGTGTGAATTCAGCTCAAAATGTTACATTCTTCTTTTCATTGAGAAGTTTGCTAACACTGTTTTCATGGAATCTGCAATAGGATATTTGGGAATGCATTGAAGACTATGATGACAAAGGATATATCCTCAGATAAAAGCCAAAAAGAAGTTTTCTGAGAAACTGCTGTGTGATGAGTGAATCCATCTCACAGAGTTACACTGGTCTTTTTCATTGAGCAGTTTGCTAACACAGTTTTCTTGGAATCTTCAATGGGATATTTCATAGCGCATTGAAGCTTTTGGTGACAAAGAAAATACCCTCATATAAAAAGTAGAAAAAAAGCTTTCTGAGAAACCGATTTCTGATGTGCTAATTCACCTAACAGGGATACACAATCCTTTTCATGGATCAGTTTGCTACAGTGTTTTTGGGGAATCTGAGAAGGAATATTTTGGATCTCATTGAAGCCTATGGTGACAAAGGAAATATCCTCAGATAAAAACTAGAAAGAAGGTTTCTGAGAAAGTTCTTTCTGATGTGTTAATTCAGCTCAAAGAGTTACACCTTTATTTTCGTAGAGTAGTTTGTTAACACTTTTTAACTGGGATCTGCAATTGGATATTTGGGAACGCATTGAAGCCTAAGGTGAAAAAGGAAATATCCTCAGTTAAAAACAAGAAAGAAGCCTTCTGAGAAACTGCTTTGTGATGTTTGAATTCATCTCACAGAATTACACTGTTCTTTTCATTGGGCAGTTTGCCAACACTGTTTTCTTGGAATCTGCAATGGGATATTTCAGAGTGCATTGAGGAAAATGGAGAAAAAGGAAATATCTTCAGACAAAAAGTAGAATGAAGCTTTCTGAGAAACTGCTTTGAGATATGCTAATTCATATCACTGAGTTGCACAATGCTTTTCAAAGATCAGTTTGGTAGCACTGTTTCTGGGGAGCCCGGGAATGGATATTTTGGATCACATTGAACCCTATAGT